>NW_017731474.1:2160950-2163388 GCF_001890085.2 Hipposideros armiger
ATGTGCATTTTAGGATCATCTTATTCTTTTCTGAAAAAAAAAAGGTAGAAGTTTGCTAGAGATTACATTGAATCTGTAGATAAATTTAGAGAGTATTGCCATGTTAACAATATTAAGTCTTCCAATCAATGAAAACATTATGCCTTCCCATATTTAGGTCTTCCTCAGTTTGTATCAAAAATGTTTTATAGTTTTCAATGTATGCATCTTACATGCCCAGGCCAAATTTACTCCTAAATACTTTAATGTGTTTGATGGTACTGTAAGGAAATTGTTTCCTTAATTTCATTTGCAGATTTTTCCTTTCATGTGTATAGAAATACAATTATTTTTGTATATTCATCTTATAGCCTACAACTTTGCTGAACTTATATATTATTTCTAATAATTTTAAGTGAATTCCATGGGCTTTTTTGTATATAAAGATTATGCCATCTGCATGATTCCTAATAAATCATTTATTCATAATCATCTATTTATAATTGGTAGTTTTACTTCTTCCTATTTAATATAGATGCTTTTTTATTTCTTTTACTTGCTTACTTGCTTTGCTTGAACTTTCAATACAATGTTGAATAGAAAAGGTGAGAGTGGGCATCATTTTCTTGGTCCTGATCTTAAAGGGAAAACTCAGTCTTTCACTGTTGAGTGTGATATTAGCTGTAGGTTTTTCATGATAAAGATGCTCTTTATCAAGTTGAGAAACCTCTGTTTCTAGTTTGTTGATTGTTTTTATCATTGAGGAGTGTTATATTTTGTCAAATAATTTTTCTGTATCTATTGAGATGTTGAGATGATCATGTGTTTTTTTTTCTCTTAATATATTAATTGATATTTGTATGTTGAACCATCTTTGCACTCCTGGGATAAACCTCACTTGGTCATAGTGTTTAATACTTTTAATATACTGATGTATTTGATTTGCTAGTGTTTTGCTGATGATTTTTTGTGTATATTTATCAAAAATATTGGTCTGTACCTTTTTCCCCTTGTGCTATCATTGTCTTTTTTGATAATAAAGGCCTTATTGAATGAGTTAGCAAGTATTCCCTCCTCTTGTATTTTTTGGAAGAGTTGGCAAAGAATTGGCATTAATTCTTTAAATGTTTAGTGGAATTTACCAATGAAGATATTTGACTCTGAGCTTTTGTTTGTTAGAAGTTTTTAGATTACTGATTCAATTCTTTATTGTGGATCTATTTAGATTTTCTAATTTTTCTTAAGTCAGTTTTGTAGTTTGTGGGTTTCGAAAAATTTGTTCATTTCATGTAGGTTATCTAGTTTGTTAGTTATGCAGTCATTCATACTATTCCCTTATCTTTTAATTTCTGTAAAGATAATGATAATGTCCCCACTTTAATTCCTGATACTAGTGATTTTAGTCTTCTCTCATTTTTTCTTGGTCAGTCTAGCTAAAGTTTTGTCAATTTTGTTGATCTTTTTAAAGACCAACTTTGGTTTTGTTGACCCTCTCTATTGTTTTTTGATTCTCTAGGTTACTAATCTTTGCTCTATTCTTTAATATTTTCTTCCTTCTTGCTCTGGGTTAAATGTGTTCTTCTTTTTCTAGGTTTTTTTTGTTGTTGTTTTGTTTTGTTTTGTTTTTAAGGTGGAAAGTTAGGTAATTCACAAGATTCTTTGTCTTTTTAAATATTAGAGCTATAATTACCCTCTGAGCACTGCTTTAGCTACATCCCATAAATTTTGGTATATTTTGTTGTCATTTGATTCATCTCAAAATATTTTCGAATTTTCCTTGTGTATTTGTTCTTTGTCAAATTGGGTATTTAAGAATGTTGTTTAAAATACATATATTTTGAATTCTCTAAGTTTCCTTTTGTTATTAATTTCTAATTTCATTCCATTGTGGTTGGAGAACAAGTGTGTAATATTACAATATTTTTAAATTTGTGAGATTAATTTTGTGGCCCAACATATGGTCTATTCTGGATAATGTTCCTTATTCACTTGAGAAGAATGTGTATTTTGCTGTTGTTGAGAGGATTGCTCTAGATCTGTTAGGTCTAGGTGGTAGAGTGTTGTTCAAGTATTGTCTTTCTTTGCTGATCTTTGTCTACTTATTCTGCTTGTTATTCAAAGTTGGTTATTGAAATCTCTGCCTAATTGTGGAACTGGTGTTTCTCTCTCTAATTCTGTTGTTTTTTGGTTTATATATTTTGTAGTTCTGTTGTCATGTTCAAATATGTTTATAATTGCTATCTTCTTGATGGCTTAACTTTTTTATATAATATTCTTCTCAGTCTCTTACATAAATGTTTGTCTTAAAGTCTATTTTGTCTGATATTAGCATAGACATTTCAACTGTCTTTTTGTTATTATTTGCATGGAATATCTTTTGAATCCTTTTTTTGTAAAGTCATTTGTCTCTTTGGATTAAAAGTAAATCTCTTATAGACAAATTATGGTTAGATCATGTG
>NW_017731474.1:2165188-2169148 GCF_001890085.2 Hipposideros armiger
GATGTAGTCCCATTTGTTTATTTATTCTTTTGTTTCCATTGCCTGAGGAGATAGATCAAAAAATATATTACTAAGAGCAATGTCAGAGAGTTTACTGCCTATATTTTCTTCTAGGAGTTTAATGGTTTTAGGTCTTACATTTAAGTCTTTAATCCATTTGAGTTTATTTTTGTATATGGCATAAGAAGGTGGTCTAGTTTCATTTTTTCGCAGGTATTTGTCCAGTTTTTCACCCTGACAGTCAAAATCCCCACTGTTTTTCACAGATGTTGCAGGGCCTCCTCTTTCTGGCACCAGTACTCTGGGCTGGGGAGCCCAGTGTGGGGTTGGGGTCCCTCACTTCTCCAGGGGGTGTTGACTTCCACAGCCAAAATATTCCTCTCAGTTCTCAACTGCCACTCAGAGATGTGAGGGCAGACCATTCTGCATCTCTGTCGCTTATTACCAGTCTTGATGTAGCTTCGTCTTTATATTTTTAGTTTTAAAACTTCTGTTAAGCTAGACTTCAGATGGCTCTCCTGCTTGATCTGTAATTTAGTTGCAATTGTAATGTGGTCCCTGGGGAGGAAATCACAGTGTTTACCTACTCCACCATCTTGGGTCCTCCTCCCTTCTTCCATCATTTTGAACATGCCATCCCACTGGCTTCTGTCCATAATGGTTCCTGATGAGAAATCAGCTGCTAATCTTATTGATGGTCCCTGCACATAACAGCATGCTTCTCTCTTTCTGCTTTAAGGTTCTCCCTTTATCTTTATCTTTGACACTTTGATTATAATGTGTCTTGAGTNACTTCATCTGTGGCACTGGGATGCAGTCATTACCTTGAACTGCAACTAACTGCAGCCTCTTCTATATCATTCATCTCTAGAGAGAAGACATTAAAAAATACGTACAATTGCTTGTTAACCCACTTTAAGAGCAGTTTAAAATGGAAGTAGAGAAAGGTAGAGACTTTTGAAATAGAAGGAAGCAGCCCCTGGGTTCATTTCCCACTAATGACCCTGGCTTTCTTTTGAAGATGTCTTACTATAAATCAAGCTTGTACATTTCAATTTTTAAAATGACACAAGTTTCCATACCTCCAAGTAGGAGTATTTCTGGAAAAGTGGAAAGCCCACAATTCTTAGATGTTCCTTTAGCTGTGCCCACACCTGCAGCTTCTAGTACAATTATAAGGAGGCTTTTATTTGTTTTCTTGTAAGAGCTTACAATTAATCCACATTAGACTTTTCACTGTGTTCATTTCCTTTCTACAAAAGGGGGAAATTCTGAGATAGAAACTTCAGGATTGTTTAAAATTGAAGATAAAAAAAGTGGTTCACAAAGCTCTGAGCAACAGGGTAACTGGTTCAATTCTCAGCCAGAGTTGAGCTGCTGTTGAGCTGCCAACAGGTGGCAGGAGGGCTCAGCTAAAAAAAAAAAAAAAAAAAAAAAAGAAAGTGGTTCACAAAGAAACTAATTTCCACTAAGGGCTGCAGTATCACCTATAGTGATACATTTTGAAAACTGTCTACAGGTTATTTGATAGCATTTTTTGATGCATAGTTATGAAGGTGCTAATAGATGTTAATTTGGTATTTCTCAAACACAAAGATACATTGAAATCTTTGGGAAAGACTCGTTTAAATTTGAACATATCAGTCTAACAAAGAGGGAAGATATTTATTCAAGGGCTTAAGGACAGTAATCATAATAGGAAATGTATATCTATCTTTTTATGTTTTTCTAAGTTGGGAGATACCAGACACTTAAAAGATGGTATCAAGAAATAAAGGTACATTGTGGTAGACCTTAGAAAGAAAAATTAACCATTTTTAAAAGATGATTTAGGAATATATTTATTGAGGACCTGCTTTGTTCAAAGTGCTGTGAAAAGCGTGTCTCTATTAAATGATGAAAGAACATTCCATATATTAGTCCTCTTTAAAAAAGTAGTAAATATAGTTACTTCCATGTTTTGACATCTGTATCCCTTCACAGTTTTTGGTTGTTTTTAATACAAAAAACAAACAAACAACAACAGCAACAAAAACTCTTCCTCTGTCCCATTTAAGTCCCACTTGTTTGCCTAATAATTTCAAGAGAGAATTTCTTATTAATTAAATTTTACCAGACAAGCAAATAAACAAATATTTCTGAAGTCCACTGTAATTCTAGGACAGAGATTATTCCTAGTAGATAGCATCCTATTGAGCCAAACAAATATATTTTCAAAGCCTCATTTTGTTGAATGAAAGCAAACCACAGTGCGACTTTAGTTATGAAGAAATGCTGTTGGAAATCAATGAAACAGCAGGTTTTTTCTAACCCAACATCTTTCCTGTCAATACAAGTATGCAGTTTTATGAAGGAAAAACACGACATTTAAGATTTCAGTAGAACTAGACTATATTCCACTTGATATGTTCAGAGATAATTTATAGATGGCGTTTTTAAGCTTGCCCCTAAAGAGTATTAATTTGTTGTGACTGAAAGAGAACAGCTGGGGCCAAAGAATGGATTGAGATCATAGCTGGACAAACACCAGCCTTTCACCCCACAGAGGGCATGTCTGGTCAGAGCCACCATTTCCTGCCAGTGCTATTTCAGCCATCCAGGAATAACCCCCAGTTTATCTTCCTGAATTATATTCCCTATATCCCCAAACATCTGACATTTTATCAATTCTGAGAAGAGGGCATGTTTAGAGGCCTAATATTCTGGGAATATTTGTATTCCCCTCAGTATTTACTCAGTATTTGCCTCAGTATGTGGGGGAACCCCAGGAAATTTCTTATGAATTTTGCCTGGGAAGATCACTTCAAGTTTTACTTTTGTGATGGTGGGAAGAGGCAAAGACGAGTAATTTGGGTGACTAATAAGGAAAAGTTGACCGTGGTTCCTCTCCCTCCTTACACCTTAAAAAAATAACATGACTAATAGATGCTCATTTTTTCCTTTGGGTTGTTTCTGTAATATTTTTGCTACTATTTTGAATGAAATGTGGTTTTCTCAGTAATTTTTAAATGACAATAGTGTTCCTTTTTATTTTCATTAATTTTTCTTTTTTCTTTATTGAGGTAAAATTCACATAGCATAAAAATCACTGTTTTAATCATTTTAAAGTGTACAATTCAGTAGCTATGATATTCACAAGGTGGTTCAACCGTCATCACTAATTCTAGGACATTTTCATCACCCTAAAAAGACACTCCATACCCATTGGAGCTTCCATACCCCTGCAGTCACTCTCCATCTGCCCCTCAGCCCAGGAACTAGCAAGCACTAATCTTTCTGTCCCTACAGATTTGAACCCGTAGAATTGCTGGGTCATATAACTCTATGTTTGACTTTTTGAGGAAAGGCCAAAATGTTTTCCACAGTGGATGTATCTCGTTACTTACCCACCAGCAATGTAATTTCTCCACACTGTCACCAATGCTTGCAATTTTCTGGGGTTTATGTTTGTTTGTTTTTTGTTGAAATATAGACAGCCTTCTGGGTGTGAACTAATATCTCATTGTGGCCTTCTTTTGCATTTATCTAATGACTAATTCAGCATCTTTTCATGTGCTTACTGGTCATCTATATGTGTAGATACATACAGATGTATATATACATCATTAGTAAAATGTCTATTCAAGTCCTTTGGCCATTTATTAATTGTCTTTTTGTTGAATTGTTGAAGAGTTCTTCAAATATTCTGATTACTAGAGCCTTATCAGAAATATGATTTGCACATGTTTTCTCCCATTCTGTGAGTTGTCTTTCTGCTTTCTTGATAGTGTTTTTTGAGTCCTAAAAGTTTTCCAAGATATCTAACCTTTGTTTTATTCCTTGTGCTTTTGGGATCATATTTAAGAAACAATTAGCTAATCCAAAGTCACAAAGACCTGCACTATGTTTTCTTCCAAGGGCTTTATGGTTTTAGCACTTACATTTAGGCCTTTGGTCCATTTTGAGTTAATTTTTGTATAT
>NW_017731474.1:2172330-2173097 GCF_001890085.2 Hipposideros armiger
TTACTGTTGTCTTTGGTGAAGTAGTTATTTTTTTACATATTATTCTAATTCATTTTAATTTTCTTTTATTATATTATATATTTTGAGTGATTTTTAAGGTTTTCCTTAAGATTATAATTAACATGTTACTTTATAACTGTCTAAATTTAGATTTATAACAACTTAATTATAATAGTATGATAAACTTTGCTCTAGTAAAACCCTAACCCTTCCTTTACATTGTTATTATCACAAATCATATTAATGTACTCATTAATATAGATTTAATATCACTTTATGCAGTTGCTTTAAAAATCACATAGGAAAAAAAGGAGTTACAAACAATAATACTGACTTTTATATTTACCTCTGACAGGCATTCTTTATTTCCTTTTGAAGATTCTAATTACTGTCTATTGCCATTTTATTTCAGCCTGAAGGATTTCCTTTAGCCTTTCTTGTAGGGTGAGTCTATTAGTGACAAATGCTCAATTTTTGTTTATATGAAATGGTATTAATTTTCCATTCACTTTTTAAGAATGTTTTCATTGGATATAGAATTTTTGAATGGCAGTTTTTTGTTTCTTTCATCACTTTGGTTCTTAAAAAGTTATTTATGTTTTCAGTTACAGTTGACATTCAATATTATGCAGTTGTCAGAAAAGTCATGATGTATTTTTTCTATGTTTTTCATTCCAAAAATGTGAGCAGCATAGTGGTTAGACATTTATATAATTTATGCAGTGACCCCGGACTAGTCTTGTACCCATCTGGCACTATATGTAGTT
>NW_017731474.1:2176957-2177813 GCF_001890085.2 Hipposideros armiger
CAACTTAATTCTAAAACTGAATTTTTATAACAGTAACAACAAACATGTCTGTGGCAATGATTCAACTAGAAGTAAAGAAATAGATTGGCTTGAGATGACTTTATTCTAGTTAAGCCTGTAATGTTGCTTTACTACACAAAAACACATTCTTGAAGTTATTCTTCAATTATGAAGCTTATCCTACCTGGCCTTTCCCTCAATTTCTATAACAAAATCTTATTTCCTTCCCTGTGTTTCCCCTAAGATCAGTTCTGTCCAGTAGAACTTTCTGCAATTATAGAAATGTTCTATACCTGTACTATCTAATAAGGTAGCTAATGTCCACACATGCCTATTGAGCACTTAAAATGTGGTGAGTGCAATCGAAGGACAGAATTTTAAATTTTATTTTGTTTACTTTAAATTAAAATGGAAGCAACCTCATGTAGATAGTGGCTACTATACTGGACTACACAGCTCTAGATTCTTAGTATTTAAAGTTTGGTGCCTACATCAGTAGCATCACCTGGAGACTTTTAGATATTCAGAATCCCAGATTCCACCCTAGACGTACTTAACCTGAATCTGCAATTTAACAAGACTCTGGATGATTTGCATGTTCTGTAAAGTGTGAGGAACACTTCACTAGATAGCTGTTTATCCTTCAAAATTTAAGTCCAGTGTCATTCCTTTAGGTATCCAGGACAAACCTATCAACAATAGGCACACTGCCAAGGGCCCACAGTACTTTTAGGGATCTGTGAAGATGTTTTAATTTCTGTTAAAGTCAGAAGAAAAATGTGAACTTCTAGGTCAAAGAAAATGTTGTAATCTAATATTATATTCATGTTTATATACACATAGTCATAAGTTATAT
>NW_017731474.1:2179401-2181434 GCF_001890085.2 Hipposideros armiger
CAGTCTATTGGAGCTAATTGCTCCATTTCCTTAGTCTAGGAGGATGAAAATATCATCATGCAGGGACTACCCCCAATATCCTTTCCTGCCCTAGCCACTACTAATTCCTCTCTCTCCACACCCATTCTTGTCTTTTCAGATCCTATGTCAGGGAATGAGATTTATCTGTGTTTTGGATTGTATGTCTTCCTAAGGTACCTTGTTTAATCAATTTGGCCCCATTCCCAACTCCCACCTGCAACCTCCAGACCTTACCCTCAACTTATCTATTGAAAATGACTCTTCCCTTTAACCAGTAAAATATACTTTCCTATAAAACAACAATATAATAAGACTCCTTTAAATTTATGCATATTCTTTAATAACATCCCATTTCTCTCCTTCTCATAGTTCATCTCACTGGAAAAAAACCAGGCATCTTACATCTACTTCTCTATCTGAGATCATTTAGTTTTCTTTCTTCCCTTTCTACTCAATCTCCTTTCACTAAAAGTCAACAATTAATGTCACCTGATAGGCACTTTCCAATCCTTGCTGTGTTTACCTCTGTTTAGTCTCATGCCTTTGGCCTCTCCCTCTTCTTAGAGCCTTCACTTTCCTTGACATTACTGACAACTATTACTTCTGGTTTTCTTCCAGCATCTGAATGCAGTTTCTCTTGCTTCTTTATGTATTTCCTTCACTCTGCTCCTCGAATGGGGAGAATGCTCCAATGTACTACTCAGATCACCCTTGGGGAATGGAGCACTATTCCGCCAGCACTTGGGAGCACTGCCAGAAGTTAGTCCTTGGCTGCCAGTCCTCTTTGAACTTTGCCTTGGTGGCAAACAACTGCATCACCTGAGGTCACACCTCAGCAAGGGAGGGCCTACAAGTAAACACTGACCACCACGGGGGCATTGAGACCACCTAGCCTCAAATCTAGAGAGTTATTCCTGCTTTCTGAGTTTGCTAACAGCTCAGTTGGGACTGTAATGTTGCTTAGTTTTGCTCGCTGTCCAATCATGCTTCCTCTCCCTTCCTTGTACAGGTATTGCCCCAAGAACATCCTAATAAATACCCTGCATGTTAATTTCCACCTCAGGGCTACTTTCTGAGGTGCCCAATCTGTAGTACCCCTGAAATGTTTGACTACTTGGACCACTAAATTATTACAATTAAATAATTTTAATAAATCTTCTGAAAATTATTGACCTGGCCTTATTAAAAATGAGGAGCTGTCTTTGAGCTTCCACATTCAAACACTTTATGATCTAATGAGAGAGAAATGGTTAGAAAAAAGTAAAAACAAGTAACTAAGATGTCAGAAAAGTAAAACTAATAATTTTGCATAAGGCTATGTCATTTATAATACATTTTATCCTTCAAATTCCTTTATAATCTAACAAGAGAGGCAAAGTTAATAAAGATGCCAAAAATAAAATATGTCAGAATGAGTAGTTATAATAACTTCCAGATAGAATCATGCAGGTTATAACAAACTTTTAGGGGTATTATCTCATTTGATTGTTGAACCATTGCTTAAAGTGAGGTTATCAGCCCAAATTTCTGAGCAAAGACATGAACGCAAGTCATGTAAGTGATCCACCTAAGACTATACATACACCTAGTGTGTGTGGGGTGGTGGTGGTGGTGGGGGGTGTGAATGAGAACAAGTGCATTCCGAACTGCTTTTGGCATTTGTCCATCCTTTTTTATGGCATTGGATTGATGTGGCCATGAATGTCATGTGTTCCTGACTCTATAATTAGCCTTTGTCTCATCTCTCCTTTCACAATAGTTTATAAGAAGAAAAAGGATCCTGAGTCAGTGTCCTGTCCATACTCAAGGTCTAATAATAATCTTAGTATTTTTTTCATGATTTCATGTTTTGTTTTCATTTTTATCACTGCTTATCTCTGTAGTAATACTCACTTCCTTTTACTCATGGGGATTTTGTTTGTTTGTTTGTTTGTTTTTTAAATTGGGGAATTGGGGGATGGGAACAGTGCTGGGGAATTGGGGGAAGGGAAACAGACAAGTTGCTGTCCTTT
>NW_017731474.1:2183154-2183911 GCF_001890085.2 Hipposideros armiger
TGTTACATATTTCTTTTTATTTCTCATAAATAACACAACAGTGGGAGCAACATTATTCAATATCTCCAATAGTCAGAAGTATTATTATATGGCTTGAAGTCATCTTTAGAATCTCTGTGTACTTCATCTTGCCTCCACCTCTTCTATTTTTCATCACTATCCTTAATTACGCCAACAAGTCCCATGATAGGACTGCCTCAATTATAGATTCTCTGTAATTATTATCTCCTACATATGCCAGATGCATTGAAATTCACAAGAGCTCAATATATATTTGACAAGTCATTAAATACTAGACCAGAATGTACTTTAACACCTATACATGTAAACTGCTGCAGTAAATAAAAGTTTCTGATGATGAAAGGTATTTATCTAATTTGATAATTTCAATTTAAACCATTTCTGATGTTGAATTTAAAACATTCAGTTTCCCAATCATAGCTGTATTTCTTCGTAGCTGGCACATGACTCTTGAGTCCCTTTGGCTTATGACACAATGCTATATCAAATACTTTTCTAACAGCAAATTTGATTTTTGGCTTATCTCATTGTGCATTGTTATTATACCTATCAACAGAGAGAATTCCTGCAGTTGCTCCGTCAAAGCTTAAGCAAATCTGGTGATCTGCAGGAGCAATATTTAAAATATCTTAACGAAGACTGTGCATCAACCAATTAGAAAGGACAGCTACCTGCAGGAGCTTTGGGGCTGGATTCTGTAGGCCCCCTACTGGGCCAGGCTTTAACCCTTTAGCTA
>NW_017731474.1:2184880-2186040 GCF_001890085.2 Hipposideros armiger
GCATACCTGCTGGATGTCAGCCTTGATGATGTGTTTATTTAGAAGCCAACTGAAAAGAAAATAGCTGTCCAGGTGTTTAGAATGTGTGTTAGAACTATTGTTCATCTAACTATAAACTTCTCTTTGGTTTGCACAACTGCATTTGTCATTAAGCAATTACAAAGAGGATACATTCTGCCTGGAGCAGAATTCAACCTGTTTTTCTGAGAGAGAATTCATACACTGTGTGGAAGGTGAGAGACCTGAGCTCACAGACACCCCGTCCCCTGCCCTGTAAGAACTCAGGTAGGAGTTGAGAGGTTTTTCCTAACTGACCCTTCTCCCTGAGTCCAAGCGATAAATAGGAGTGAGCTTAGCATTAGGGATGGGGGAAGTGAGGGGGAAGAACACTCCAGGAAGCATTATGTGCAAAGGCACAAGATGAAGGATCTTGCCGTGGGACTTTTAGACAATCCTCAAGAAAGTGAGAATTGCTGCCAGATTGGAAAGAGGAATGGTTGCTGGTGGGGTTGGTGAGAGATAAGGTTGGAAAGGCTTATGGGAGCTGGTTATAAACATGTTATAATGAGAAAAAAATATTTGTTCTTTGCACAGCAATAGCAATGAAAAAATCTGGAGTGAAGAGGAAGAAAGTTGCCTCAATACAAGAGGGTAATGGCAGATCATTGAGAGCCTTGAACCAGGGCTCAAAGGAGATGAGTGTTCCCTATGGGGGAGAGACAGAGATTGCCCCTTTTCATTTGTAAAATCAGAACTTTTCACAAGTTTTATTATAGGAGATTTCCCACAGAAGTGTTTTATACCCATAGAAGGGCCTTAGGGAAAGTACTGGTATGAAACTTTATGGTAGAGTCAAATCTTACTGTTTAAAAAAAAGTCTTTAGGCCTAAGGCCAAAAGTTGGAGGCTATCACACAGTCCTGAAAAGATCTATTTGATCATGTCTACCTGAGTCATAACCCAGGCTACTAGTGACATAAAAATCTCTTCCAGCATCACATTCTCCTTCCAGCAAGGCCCAGTCAAAAGCAGCCAGCCCATTGCCCAGTGATCAGAGCCATTTGCAACTGGACTCAGGTGTGCACAAGACTGCAGGCATGAGCTACAGAGGCCTGCCTCATGATCAGATTAGCAAGGAGTTTATCCTTCTCTCTAGCCTAT
>NW_017731474.1:2187915-2189667 GCF_001890085.2 Hipposideros armiger
TGGCATTGTGAGTAAGAGTATAATAAATATATATTGTTGAATAAAATGCAGAAACAGAATCAGTGAACTGTATGTATTCCAGCAATATGAATAGTTCTTAAAAACAGAATGCTGAGTGAAAAAAAAAAAAGAGATAGAAAGGGAATGAGAATGGGCTAAAAGAATACATTAATAAATAAGCATAAATATATAAATATTTCCTGTAAACAAGTATGGGGCCTGGAAAGGACAAATGATAATATTGTGCTAAGAATTAAAGGTTTAGTCAGCCAGATCTCCATACTAAATCTAGTTCTAGCCATATGGTGTATTGGAAGTTACACAAATACTCTAAGGCCTATTTTTTTCTGATCTGAAAATGCTAATTATAATACACTCATCTTACAGCAGTAAGATGAGCGTGTATATTTAAGGCACTTATTACAGTGCTTGACACATAGTAAATTCTCAGTAGAGATTAGCTGTTATTGCTATCTTCTTATTTTTTATTGTTAGAAAAATTGCATGGCTATATGAGATCAGGATTTTGTGTAACATCGACTCTTGGTAAATATTGGTTGGATGCACGATAAAAGAACAAAGAGTGTATTGATTACAATTGTTACAGAAGAATGAGCTGGGACGTATTCAGTCATATATCAAATATTCATTGAGTGCTTCTTATGTGTCAGGCCCCTAGAATACAAAAGTAAGTAAGAACTAGCATGGGCCTTACCTACTGCAGGAGAAGTCAACTAAAAANCTACCTGAGTCATAACCCAGGCTACTAGTGACATAAAAATCTCTTCCAGCATCACATTCTCCTTCCAGCAAGGCCCAGTCAAAAGCAGCCAGCCCATTGCCCAGTGATCAGAGCCATTTGCAACTGGACTCAGGTGTGCACAAGACTGCAGGCATGAGCTACAGAGGCCTGCCTCATGATCAGATTCGCAAGGAGTTTATCCTTCTCTCTAGCCTATAACATTAGTACTTCTGATGATAACTTGGAGATGCTGAGCCCTTAAGGGAATGAATCATCTCCTGAAGCCATTAAGTGTGAACCAGGTAGCTTCCCAATGCAAACTACCAGAAATTCGGCTTGCTTTGCTAAATGTGATGAGGTTTGAGGTGTAAAAATCAGGTAATTAGGTTAATGTCTCACTTTTGACTCTTTGCAATCTTTTAACTGTAATAATTACACACACACACATACACACACACACACACACACACAGAGGGTGCCAAAAAAATGTATACGCTAAAAAAATTTTAATAAAGGACAAAACTTTGTTAAAATTATGCTGATGGTAACCACTTTGAGCACCTCTTGTAATTGTATAAGTCAAACATGACTTGTATTCATCTTTTGTTATTGGTATATATTGAGTAGTACAATTTTAATACAGTTTTTTTCCTTTCTTAAAATGAGTATACATTTTTTGGCACCCTTTGTATATATAGAAGTGCAGAAGTGGAATTGCTGGGTCATATGGTAATTCTACTTTTAATTTTTTGATGACTCTCCATACTGTTTTCCACAGCATCTATACCATTTACATCGCATCCAACAGTGCACAAGGGTTCTAATTTCTCCACACCCTCACCAACACTTGTTTTCTGTTTTTTTGATAGTAGCCATCCTAATGGGTGTGAGGTGACTGGGCAATAGTTTTGAACAACCCAACACCATGAAAGAGATGTTAGTTTCTGAGTGTATGGTCAGGTTATAAATTATAAAGGATTATGAAATAAACCCGTTCT
The DNA here is from genome assembly GCF_001890085.2 of Hipposideros armiger. NCBI lineage: Eukaryota > Metazoa > Chordata > Mammalia > Chiroptera > Hipposideridae > Hipposideros > Hipposideros armiger. Next base: position 2,189,656 of record NW_017731474.1, read on the forward strand.
GATAATAAATAA
>NW_017731474.1:2190154-2191915 GCF_001890085.2 Hipposideros armiger
AAACATTTGTTTAATGGTGTTGATTGCTAAACTATGATCTAATCACCACAAAAATGGACTCTGAGCCACAATTATCTACAAGTTAGTCTATGAGTTTACTGTAGAATTTGTTGTAAGACTTGTTCTCTTGATTTGTTCAACATGGGAAGAGGATCTAAGTGATGAAAATGAGAACAAAAAAGGATACTTAAAATTAATAAGCATTCAAACATATGAAATTATAGACTATAAAACACATCATGAGAGAGTTACAAACAAAATTTCATCTCGACATTATACATGGTCTTGCAGCAATAGGAAATGACTAAGGCTATGGTCTCTGGAGCAACACTTTCTGTGTTCGAATCCCTGAACTACCACTTGCTTTCTGTGCTTTCTGGAAAAGGACTAAAATTTTCTTCGCCTCAATTTCTTCATTTCACTTGTGAAATGGGGATAATGATAGTTACAACATTGGGTGCTCATGAGATTTAAATTAGTTATTCCACACGAACCTTCACAAGAGTGCTTGGCACACATTAAGCACTCAAGAAGAATCAGTTATTATTTGTTGATATTCAATTGCACATATTCTCACTTATTTCAAAATAGATATTTCTACAAGAAAAGCAATTTAAAGATTTGCTTTAATTGTAGGACTCTACCACCTTCTTTCCCCAAATTATCTGTCCAACTGAGAAAATGAGTGATTCAAACAAATAAAATTGATGTTATAAATTTCCCAAATATGTTAGATATTTGTTTTCTCACATTTGTATATTGAACTTCAGTCCTTCTGCATATGCCTCACTTATGATTAGAAGTATTATTACTAAACTGGTAATCAAATCCCCAATGAATGTTACTACAACAACCTGATTCAGGTATTTCTTCCTCTACACGTCCTCCCTCCCCGACTGAACACACACACACATCACTCCTCATTTCTTTCTCCTGGCAAGTTTTCTGAGGTGTGTACCAAATTCTTAAAGAGCTGAATATCATCCTTCCTTGAGTTAAGCAGAAGCCAGCTGGCCCCGTTTTTTATCTCTTCAAATTACAAGAAAATGTGAGAAGCAACAGGGTGTCTGTACAAGGTTGGGCAGAACCCTAAAGGGCAGCTATGTGTGAAAGTGTATCGTGGCAATGAGCTTGAGAATTAGGTGTAATCTTGGAAGGTTCAGACTTGACAAGACTTATCTCAAGGTGGTTTCATGATCAGCTTTTTAGATTTTTTTTCCTACCCTATCTAACTGTATCTTCTAAAGTTAGATATTTCCATGAGAATGATAGTGTAGGAAGAAATTAATTTTCCTACTTTTGGGCTAGAATCAATGCACAGTTTTTTGATGGCTCCCTCAAATCCCAGAAGATATCAAACATTTAAGTTTCTTAATTATTCATTATTTTTGTTGAATTCTGTCAAAAGATGATTCTTTTGATGTAGGTTAAGTTTTATAATGCATCCCTTTGAAAAGAAACCAATACTCTTTTGTAAGCATTTTATGCCCCATATGAGTTTAATATTAGTGAAAATTCATAAAGGATTTTTATTTCAGTAAAAATGTTATAAAGTAATCTATTTGAAACCACACACAGAAAGATTAGCCAAGATAAATGTATGCATGATATTTTTAGAAAGTGGAAATAAGTAGAAATCTTTCCTAGCACTTCTTTCTGTGTATGCCTTAGTGAAAGAAGAAATTACATAAGAAAAATCATAAATTGTAAATCCGGATTATTAGGAAGAAAGCATAAAGGTTCATCCTAGAATAGACTTTT
>NW_017731474.1:2193430-2206575 GCF_001890085.2 Hipposideros armiger
ATTACAGTTATAGAGTAGCAACGAAAATAATTTTATGGTTGGGGGTCACCACAACATGAGGAACTGTATTAAGGGGTTGCGGCATTAGGAAGGTTGAGAACCGCTGATCTAGGGCATCAGTGTGGGGTAAAAAGGGTGGGGTAAACAGGGTGGGCGGGAGAGGTTATGTCAGATTGCAGATGGCCTTATATGCTCACCAAAAAGATTGAGCATTGCCCTGGAGACAACAGGAAGCTGTTGAAGCGTTTTAAGCAGAGGGAAGATTTGTTCAGCGTTTACTTCAGAAAGCCAGCTTTCTGTGCCTTTATGGAGGATGAAAAGTTTGAGGATGAAATTATAGTTTGTAAGAGCACTTTGGAACATCTTTCAGCAGTCCAAGCAAAAAGAAAGCCATGTTGCATGGGCTCTGGAATCAGTCTGCTTAGGTTCAAACACTGATTTCTTCCTTGGTTTGGGAGCCTCAAACAGTGACCTCATTAATATGTGCCTTTGTTTCCTCATCTGTAGAGTAGAAAGTAAAAGGGGCTACTTTACAGATCTGTTGGAATAATAGAATGATTTGATGCCATAAAATATAATAGCATAGGATAAAAAATTATATTAATACAATATGACTTTGCAATACATATTAGTTATCATAATAGGTGCATAACACAATAGGAAAGCGGGCAAAGGGAACAGATGCTAAAAGTATTAGGTGCTAGGATTCACAGGATTTGGGGGACACTGTTGGATGGTGGTGAAAGACAGTGAAATGATTTCAAATGTTTAGATTCAGGAGAATCCAGGGGAATGTTAGGTGATAGGTGATGAAGGAAGGGACACAGGGCACAGAGAGGATGCAGAGAAACTAAAACCCATTTCACACAACTATGATCTTTATAAAAATGATGGTAAATGCTTACCACAGTTACCTTACATAATATGAAACATAATATGAAGGTGGGGAGTATGTGACTGATGATGAAAGATACCTAAGAAGTTTTAAGGAACAAAAGGGAAGAATTCATTTGTGTCAATCTCTCAAACCAAATCAAGGGAAGAACAGAGTAACTAAGCCTCTAACAAAAATAAGTATTATAATTTCTCATTAAAATCAAGTGCTCTCCTTGAGACCTGGAGGGTGATGTGTAACCTTTAAGGAAAGAATTAGGTACAAATTATGAGAGAAGCTGGGAATTGAAGCTTGATGGATTTCTTTCTTTAACATGAAAAAAATTAGAAAAGTATCAATGTATTTCAAGTAGGACAGAGTGCTCCTTGTACCAAAAGGCCCAGACTCGGTGAACTTCTGGTATAAAGGGTCAGGTTAGGAGTAATCAAAGGTGCTATATGAAGGGAAGTATTTATTTACCTAGATGATCAAAAGGTGCTAATTTAAAAGAAACACAAATACTCTAAAATATGTACAAACCTTGCTGTAGATCCATCAGCAGTTAAAAAAGAGTAAGTGAAATATTTCTGCCTCAAACACAAATAATAAGGTAAAACACTCAAGATATCAGAGGAACATGTAAGACAGGCATCTCTCTGCACTCTACTTCTATTAACTATTTGTGATCATGTGGGGAAAATCCACAAAAAAATAATTGCGTAGACAAGGAAACTTCCTAATCTCAGAATACGGTAGAGAAAAAGATAAACAGAGTAAATGGAGGTATTTATGTTACAGTAGTCATATTCTAGATCACTTGTTTCTTCAGAAAAGACAGGTAAAAGGGAGCGGGTAAATGTCCTCTTTAAAATTAGAATGCCTCATAGAAGAGCATAGCCAACTAATGACATGCTAAGCATTATTAAAATCTGTGCCAATTCATACTCTTTGCATTCAGACGCTGGTGATATTTTATTATAATCACATGTGAATTCACAAAATGTGAGCATTTTGTTCTTACAGTTCAATGGAATCACTTCTCTATCCCCACTGCTAGAATGTATTGTTTACCTTGAGAGAGGATTGCTCCTGGCCTCTGAATGGATGAGGGCTAAAATGATAATATCATCAAATTACAGGCTGGTCTTAAGCCTTGAAGTTGATTACTAGGTAAGTCTAGAAAACCACTTTTTTCTGTTCCCCTTCTCTTCCTTTAATGAAATCCTATAGATCGGTGCTTAAAATGGGAATTTGGATTTGTAATTGCCTAGGTGGGTGAAAGGATGCCATGCAAGGGTGCTAGTTTCCTACCCCAGTGTGAGAATTCACAGTCTCTGGGATAGATGTAGCACCTCACACTGTTCCTCCCTCCGTCCCCCAACACATACACATATGCCCTTCTTGCTGGAAGCCTTCTTTGGGGTTATAAAATGGATAAGATCTTTCTGAGATCTAAATATACAGGAACACAATTTTAACATATTGTGTCATTAAGAAGTTTAGGAGCTTTTAGACACAATCTGGAGGTAGTGGGAAATTAGATGCAGTGTTGCATTAGACATGTTTTTAGTATTTTCTTCTTTTGTAAAAGCTGTAATTTTCAGAGTTTAGAACCAATTTAATGTCCCTGGAGTTATAGCTTTTTTTGTATCCATTGTCCATTAGGTGAATTACTAAGCCAAGAATGGAATCCATTTATAATGTATAAAATACTGTGAAATGTCTTAAAAACAGGAGTGGGGGAAGCATTGGGAGTCCATTAAATTTGAAGACTGTGTTCTGAGGTTCTTCTTATAATCATATAATGGTTTTCTGTGCTTTGATAATATGATGCATTAGATATTGAAAGATTTATTTAAAAGTTTGAATTCAATGAAAATGTATATAGAACTAATGCAAAAATGCATTATGTTTGGCATTCCAGACAGCTTTCAAAACTGAGTGGGTTATAAAAAAAAACTTTAATTATGTTTAATATCTTTTAATACAAATTAATAAATAACCAATATTATAATATTAAATGTCTTATCAATGGAGGTGTCACTATTACTGGCATTTAATAAGCTTAGAAAATTTGGTGTTTAAATTCTTATTTTGAAGAAATTCTAGTGTGGCCTAAAAATAAAAATAATTTGGTCTAAAGAGAATCTTTATAAGATATATATGATATATGCATGTGTGTATATGTGTGAGTATGTGCATGATTTGTTTAGATACCAAGCCATCTCCAATGATAGGTGACTAGCAGCTATTTCATAAGGTTTAACCTACTGGTAACCTTTTTCATAAACATGAGGCTGCGGCACTAAATTATGGTTAAAGTGTCATAAAAAAAGTCAAATCATGCTTTTTATATTCACTAAAGCAGAGAAATGTGACATATTTACTATAAATTCTAAGAAAGATTGCTATAAAAACTGCTTTTCCTAGTTCTCATTAAATAGGACTTTTAACAACATCTTATTACTGAGGCCCTGATAATTTTCTGTGTGTATCTACATACACATTCATGTTTACTACTATATCAGAAAAACACATGTTTTTTCAGCTATATGTTGCAGAAAATCTGGCTAGGCATGGCTTAAGTAAATACAGGTTGGTTCTTCTCGCATAACAGAAGCCTGGAGGTCGAGAGTGTAAGGTGGGTGTGATGGGACTACAGCTTGAACATGGATCCAGCGTCCTTCAGATCAGCATTTTCAACCTGTTAGTCAGCTGACAGCTACAGGACAAACCCAGGGCAGGAAGAAGAGAGAAGGGACATCATGGTACCAGCATCATCTGCACTTTTTATTAAGAAAACAAATGTGTTTCCAGGAGCCTCAGCTTATGTTGTATATGTCAGAAAAATGCCCTGCGACCATACTTAACTATGGCTAGAAAAGTACATTTTCTTTCCCAAACTCTAGGAAGTGTGAGGGAAAAAGGGTGGAGAAATACGGGGAAAGTGTTTGATTACCAATCAACAAATCAACGGTGTCTTTCAAATTTCACTTATTTTTCTTTTCTACTCTTTCTCATGTTGGCTAACCTATACATTGTATTATAGTAGGCTGAATCATACAAAAATTCTAATATTTGTACATTGTTGATTTATGAAAATAGTAATTTCATATGGCTTAATGTAGCACCTTAAAAGCTGGTGATGGAGACACCTCTCTTCTTACCAAATACCCAGAAAAGAACTATAATGGCTTAATATCAAATATCGTAGAGTCCATTTTAACTTTCCAATATCTTTGAAAAAATCAATTTGGAGTCCATGGGATAAACAGTAAATGAATAATGAAGTTATTAAGCTTAATAAAGTTTGTAAATGTCATGCATTTACTAATAGTTCTGAAGTTGTGCTGGATATGTTATACTGGGGATACCGGCTATGTAACACATATTTATTAAAGTGTAATCAGTGTGCTAACAAGATTTACACATAGGTTTTGATCAAAATGCAAGTTTCAGTTTATGTTTTACCATCTCTTTAAACTTTATTCACTGGAAGTGATTTTTCTCTTGTCCAAAATGCATGTAGGCCAATGATTATTAGGTATTAGGTGCCCCTATAGTCATGTTGTCATAAACACAACCTCAGTTCAGAAATTCCAATGTTTAGACCCAGAACTACTCCTCTTCCTCAGTTCCAGCTTGCTTCAATTTGAAAATATACCTGAAGGAGGAAGGCTCTATCAGTTACCTACCTCCTGTTGCATAATAAATTGACCCAAAACCTAGTGAGTTAAAACAATAATACAGTAACACCTCAGTTTGCGAGCATAATTCATTCTGGGAACAAACTACTCATATTGCAAGACATCGCTCGTTTACCAAGTTAAAACATATTATTAGGTTGGTATTATAATTTTGCCATTATGAGTAATGGCAAAAACTGCTATTACTTTTGCACTAACCTAATAGAAATGTTTGCTTGTCTTGCAGAACACTCGCAAGCCAAGTTACTCTCAATCTAAGGTTTTACTGTAATTATTTATTCACATGTCTATGGATCATCAATTTGGGTGAGGTTCAGCAATATGGTTCTTTTACTGGTCTCAGCTGAGCTCATTCATGGGTCAGCTGTCAGCTGATGGTCAATGACCTCATTTACATATCTGGCTGTTGGCTGGCTGTCAGCTGGGGCACTGTGATACTTATTTCTTATCCTCCAACAGGCTAGCCTATGCTCATTCACAGGGTGGTGGTTATAGGATTCCCAAGACGAGAAAGAGAGGGCAAGCCCCAAATGCATAACTGTTATAAGTATGTTTCAAACTTGGCCAAAGTGAGTCATCCAATCAACCTTGATTCAAGATGTGGAGAAACAGACTCTACCTTTTGATGAGAGGATTTGTAATACTGCATTGCAAGGGGGAGGATATGTGACCAGTTTTGCAATCTACCACAAAGAATTTGAACTTCTTTCTATTCAAAATGTTTTACCCTCTCATGTATTTTCCATTTCTCTAGCTATTATTCACTCTCTACCATAATCAAAAAAAGGAGGAGCAAAGCGAGATGAGGGGATGGGTGTTTACTCAGCTAGGTGGCTTCTTTCTCCCTGGACCTGGCAGATGGTTAAAACTGACTCTTGTGTGGGGCACAGGCATAGTTTCCTAAGTGGTTCTTTTCACTAGAGACCTCTCTCATCCTTGACCTTGGCTAGATGTGCTTGTAGCCTGGGTGATTGCTTGTAATTTTTCCCTTGGCCCCAGGCACTCAGTTTCATACCTCCAGCCTCTTAAATAAGACTCATTAGGACTTGACCTGATGCCTGCTCTCTCTCTGTATCATGGCCCACCTTGGGTCAATAGAATAAACTACCATGTCTTTGTCCTGAAAAATTCCAGAACTGAAGGACAATCTCAACACAGAAACAGAATCTGCCATCAAAGCAGTTCAATTCAGCAGCCTTTCTCTCGCACTTGAGGTTCCCTGGGTGGGAATCAGACCTCGGTTCTCAATCTGTGTTAACTTTGTTGGTCATAAGAATAGCACCAAGTTTCTGTTTCTCCCATGTGAACAAATTTCAAAGCTTTCAGTGTGTTTCTCCAGGCTTTGGTTAGGAAGTGGCACTGTTAACCACTTTTCTCCCAAAGAAAGGAGCTGGGACTTTCAGCTTGGAGAGACTTTCTCCAAAGAAATCTTTTTGCCAGTCTGTTCTCTTAAAAAAAAAAAAATTTTTTTTTGATTCCTGTTTATGTCTTTTATCTGGCTGAGGGGTACAGGAGTCATGGAACAGATTCCGTTTGTAAGTTCTGCATATGGTGTGTGTATTGGCAAGAAATCTTTATTCCTTTTGTAAATTCCACATATGGTGTATGTATGTGTTGGGGGGAACATTTTGGTGTCTTAGGAAAAATGACTGGGACAGGAAGGACTCCATCCTGATATGAGGGAAAGGAGAGAGGGAGGGAGAGAGGGAAGAGAGAAATTCACTTGTTCTGTATTTCATTCTAGAGCCTGCTCATCTTTATTTTGTGGATGTTGAATTCAGGACACAGAGAAAACAAGGTGATTACACACATATACTTCATAGGCTGTCATCTGCAGTGCTGAAATCTTTATTTTATTTTCTAAGATGAGACATGCCCTGGCCTTTTTTATGTGATACTAAAATCCCCAGAACCACCAAAACAGACTGGAAAATTCCTTCATTTGAACAGCTCATGGCATGGGTCTTACAGGATTTTGAAAGAAAGGGCTATTTCGGGATGCCCAACCATGCAGGCAGACCTAAGGAACAATTGCATGGAAACTCATGTGAAGTTAAATTGGCAATCAGCTCTAGTATTTCTTATGGTAAAGCTGCCTATTGGGTAAATACTGTGCATTTTATAAAAACATTCATAAATGTAAATTCACACAAGAGGCTGAAATGGCTCCTTAGGGTTAAATGAAATACATATTAACAACACTTATGAATAGTAAATAGCATTTGCTTTTAGAACGTGCTCAATGTGTATTTACATAATAGCCTGTAAGAGTTCCACTGTCAAGTAAATAATACTGTAGTTGCCCTTAAAAGTCTTTAATTACCTACAGTATTCGCAAAGTATGCTGTAATGGATTTCTGGTTTGTGTTAGCACTCCACTCTCTCCTCAGATTTTTTCCTTTTCTTTTCTTCCCTGGTTTTAAATGTGTGTGTATTTGTGAAAATAATTTTAAATTGGCATTGAAAGGAACCACCTGTCTAGGTAGAATGGCCTTGAATCGTTTCACTTGTATGAGCAGAAACCTTTAAAAGTGAGATGGCAATATCATGCTGACAGAGTATCCATAAAGAGCATCTTATACATGAAAACAAATAAACAAAGAAAGAGAACACCTGAGGGGTGGTGGAGCAGTCAGTTGTGGGCAGACTATACCTTGGGGAATTGGAGTCAGTGTTTTAGCCCTCTCCGGTGCTATGTGGAACCTGGCAGAACTCAGATCCATTTTTCTGTTTTTCTACTGCACCATAGGGATCTACTGCCTATAATCTATGATTCCAGTCTCTCTCATCAATTAGTTTCTGGCCCCTTTAGGGCAATGCGAAGTACTGGCTGGAAGCTGGGCAGCAGGAAGATGTAAATCAGAAGATTTCCTCCCTTTTCTCTCTGCTTCAGGCCACTACACCACATCTCCGTCCCAGCTTCAGCTACCCTGCAGGTCTGCCACGGTCCATGTCCATCTGTGGCCCAAGCTCCTGGGCTCCAGTTACATTGCCTCCTTACTCCAGGCCTCAAGATGGTAGCAGCTTCCTGCAGTGGTTAATCTCTCTGTTGCCGTTTATTCTTTTGTTTGATCTTCCAGTTCATTTTAGCTCTAGTAACAAATTACACAGATTAAATTATCCCTATTGAAGGACTTGATGTGGCGAGTTTGTTTTCTTGGATGGCATCTGACTGATAAAACTGATATATGGAAGTATTCTTCCCTGAAGAAGTTGTCTAGGTTCAGTCAAAGATATAATTGTCCTCTTTCCTATTCCCTGAGAAATGTCTCTTGTGACGTCACATTAAATCTGTTAGAACTCATCTGGTGTTAGTACACTTTTTAAGAAGAAGGAGGCAAATTTAGACATTGCGTTACACATAGCAGGAGTAAGCCTAGGTGTTCAGACCAACTACTTCAAAAGACAGCATTGCTCCAGAAATCTAATGCAAACAGTGACTGTTGTAGTTGACTCATGTTGGTCTTGCCTCACTGCTTTAACATCCCCAACTTTTAGAAGTTCCCAACCGTAAGACTTTTGCTTCTTACTTGTTTGCCACAGCACCATCCTCAATCCTTGTGGTTACAACCTGAAATAACTTTGGGGAATAATAAATAATAAAAGTCAGTGAAAAGGTGGTAGAGGGGATCTTGATGAAATGATGTGCCTTGACATAAAACACAGGTGATGCCAAATCTGGCCCTCTGGGCTTCCAGTTCGAACCTTGTTCAGTTGATGCAAGAAGTACTCATCTGCCCTGTTCCATATTCCCATTCTTCCTCTGCCACTCTTCCGACCACCATGATCAATCACATTCTTGCCTTGGATTTCATCGATTCATAGGTCCGACTCCACCTCCCGGTCAGCTAATACCCTACAACCCTTATGTCCTGTACTCAAACCCAACCCCATTCATTCTTCCTCAATCCTTGTCCTTCCCATCTTGTCATGAGAAATGTATGACATTTGAAAATCAAGTATTAGAAATTCATTACTTTGAAAGTTTATCATACTTATGATTTTCACTCTTATTCAAACATAAACTACTTCACATTTTAACATTTATATCAAATATCACCATTGCTAGGTAGAAAGAAATGAGGAAGACACTGAGTAGGCACTGTTTTAGGGCTTTCAATTAATTCCATCTCATGGTATCCTTACCCTATATAATCTTTCTATGTGATTGTAACTGAGAATAGTGGTCCTGTGGGGGGGGGATGGAGGGAAAGGTTATATCTAGAATAGGCAGGGTGTGGGGACAGGTGGAGAAAGACTCTATAAACAACCTACCTAGCTCAAAGTATTGCCAGGAGCTGAGAATTATCCTAGCTAGAACTGTGTGGGCCTCCAGTAATCTGGAGCTGGGATGGCCCAAGACAATCATTGAGTCAGGCTTCCTCTATTCATCCATATTTGGTGAGAATCTGCTCTACATTAATTCTTATCTTACATGCTGGAAATAAATGAGTGAGAAGGCTATACAGGACTCCTTTCCTTATGGCAATTCCAATTCTAATGGGGGAAGAAGTGTTATGGATGGACATTAAACAAGTAAACAATTACATAAAAAGATAATTATGGAAAGTAAAGTTAATTAAATGGAATGCTGTTAAAAAATTTAATGAAGCAAGAAGCAACGTTAGATTGGGTGATGAGGCAAAGCCTCTGAGAAGGTAATATTTAAGTGCTGGCCTCCCATGTAAAGTCAGCCATATATAGCTCTAGGGAAGTAAAGTTCCACAGGGCAAGAAAAGCAAGTGCAAAGGCCCCAATTCTAGACAAGTGTAGCAGCTTCGCAAAGCAGAAACGCCAGTGTAGCTGGGACCACAGGAAGAGGAGTATAAGAACAGATTTTAAAGGCAGAGACTATCACGTGATGATCAGGTGGTGTTTTTTTAGGACAAGTCAGTTGTTAAGATTTTATTCCAAGGGAATATAGGCAAGCAAGCCGAGGTTCTGCTAGGTGAAGTGCCTTACTGGATTTCACATGGTTTTGTAGTTGTGGAGATGAAAATCCAGTCTGGGATTCCCAATTCAGTGTTCACCACGTGTATTATTTCTGTAATATTCATATTGATATAGTTACCTGCTTAAAAATAGCAATGACCACAGCAAGAAACTTTGGACTTAAATGATTTTTATTTTTTATTTTTTCTTGGCTGCTGAAATCCTTTAGTACCAATTGATCTGATCTTGTACTAGTTGTCAAAGCAAAATCTTGGTAGTCCTTAAACCCAGGAGATCTCTAGGAAAAACACAGAAGCTGCTGGGAGCACAGAGTGCTTTTAAATCAATAAGTGGCATTTAGGTGTCATTCGGCACCTGGAGTTTGTTCAGTGTGCTAAGCGGAGCTGCCCTCTACAGAGAACAGCCTACACTGGAGTTGTGGATCTAAGGCCACGCTTGCTTGTAATTATTAAAGATCCCCTGGCAATTTTTGTTAAGAGGTGAGGTGTTAATTCCAACGTCCTGGCTCAAATGCAACCCAGGAAATTACTTTTTGCCTATCTAAATTACACTTAGATTTCCAATTGAAAATTAATTCTCAAGTTCTTTCCTGAAAAACATCATTGTAGCAGGTCTGGAAGGAGCCCGTCCCAATGTGCCCAAGAAATTCTTTCTCCTCTTTGCCGTTTTTCTGGCCACTTTCCCTAGCCCACTCCCCCAAATGTGTGCACTTAATCAGCTTGGTATGATTTGGATGTACCCCAAAACTCTCTGTTCGGCAAATATCTATAATTCTGCATATTTATGGGTGTAGGTTAAACCTCTTTCTATCAACACTGTTATCTGCCTTGGAACCATTAAAGCTAACTCGTTATTTTATTTTATTCCTATGTAGAGCAGTCTTCATAAGAAGCCAGGATGTACAAGTAATGCCTTTTCTTCTGAATACCATATTATTCTATTCTGTTCTATTCTATTCCATGCTATTCTATTCTATTTTCTCTCTCATACACACTCAAAGTATTGTTTGTTTATTTATTCATTCATTATTTATTCATTTGATAAACATTTATTAGTACCTACTATATTAAAAGAAAGTGTAACACTAGGAAGATGGACAGACATATTCTAATTCTCACAAAGCTCTTAATCTAAATAAGAATAAATGTGTAAGGGATTAACTAAAAACCAAGTATACACCAGTAAGATAAAAGTCAATCTCCTGATATGTTGGAGGATGGTAAAGGCTACAGAATTATGACTCAATACTGTTCATAGATAGCTCTATTTGATAAATTCCTCTTAAAATTTAATAGCAGGGAGAAAATATCTTTCTTAGGAAAATTCAAGATTCTTCTTTTATCAGAGAGGAACATCTCTATCATGCTTTTCTTTTTGCTTTAGTGGCTAGTCAATGAAAATCTGAATGTAATAATCAATTATAGTCAAAATGTGTAAAGTTTATCTACGAGATATGTCAGCCTTTCTCTAATTTCTCTAATTTCCAATTGCTTCTGTGTATTTTAATTGTTATGTTATAAACAAATACATACACATCTATGAGTGTGTTTGTTGTCATTTAACCTTCTTTAAATTCTGTGTATTGGTAGAGCATAAACAATAAATGAAGCTTCATAAGTACAGATGTTGGAGATGAAATAGTTGACCCTACTGATCCATGCTAAAATATTAAATACATAAAAATGTAAGGAGCTATTCCCACAATTCAGGCCCCAAACCCCAGTCTTTTTGTACATGTACTTCTCAGGCCATGATAAACCTTTATGCCACCTCTTTCTCTACAAACAGCTCTTGATTGTTTTCAACCATTTTATGCACATGCAAATACTACTCCTTGTAGAGAGAGGGAGTAACTTAATTTACTTCACACAACATCCTGGAATTGGCTTTGTGTCCCAACTTCTGCAAAGAGCCCCAGTGCTTCTAGTCCACTAGGGTGGGATTTTTGGTATTAGCTTCATCTGTGGCAACATTTCGTTTTAATTTTCTCTGTTTCTCTCTCTTCTCAAATTTACTTTAAATTGATCTGCTATATGTTATGTGTTCTACTAAGCCACATTAAATCCATTCTGAAACAAGGTGGGAAACAAACAAATAAAGCTTTGTAAAATAAGGATATTTGAAACAAAGCCTGTACATTGAACTACATAGTGGAACTGAGCTTTCAAGGTAGTATCCTAGACCTACTTATTCAGTGATTGGGTCTAGAAGTCTGTAGTTCCAGATATAAGAGATATATGATACATGGACATTATCTTAGTCTGTTTGACTGCTATAACAATAGCATAGACTGGGTGGCTTATAAAAACAATTTTTTTTTCTCATAGTTCTGGAAGCTGATCAAGGTGCCAGCAGACTGTCTGGTGAGGACTTGCTTCCTTGTTCATGGACAGTTGTATTTTCACAGTATCTTCACATGGCATAAGGCTTGAGGGGGCACTCTAGGACCTCTTTTATAAGGGCGCCAATCCCATTCAGGAGGGCTCCACACTCATTATCTAATCACTTCCCAAAGCTCCAACTCCTAATACCATCATGTTAGGGGTTAGGCTTCAACTTAAGGATTGGGGAGACATAAAGATTTTTTCTGTTGCATTATACCCTTTGTTTCCCCAAATTCCTGCCCTTCTCACATGCAAAATACATTCATTATATTCCAACAGTCCCAAAAGTCTTAACTCGTTCCAATATCAATTCTAAAGTCCAAAATCCAGTTTCATTTAAATATCATCTAAATCAGATATGGATGAGATCGAAGGTATGATTCATCCTGAGGCAAATTATTCTCCAGCCATGAACCTGTAAAACCTTGTAAGTTATGGGCTTCCAAAATACACTGGTGGAACAGGCCCAGGATAGACATTCTCATTTCAAAGGGAGAAGCTTCAAAGGCAAAAGAAAGGAATAATCAATCCTAAATCCAAACGGTGAAGCAAAGCCCGTGAGATCTTAAGTCTAAAGAATAATCTTCTTTGGCTCAATGCTCTGCCATATAGGTTAAGGGGGCGGAGATCCTACCTTTTGGACTCATTGGGATGGTGGTTCTGCCCCCACAGCTTTGGGTAGAGGCCATTTGGTCTGTTGAAAAGTAGGCCATAGTCCCCCCTTTTGAGGCCAAGGAGACAGCCCTGATGATCTCTGAATTGCATTTGGGTCATTCTTCCATTGTCTTGGAGAATAGCTTCTGGCTTCTGCCAAGGTGGCTGATTCATACTAATCTCCTTATCAAATGGTTGCTTGGCCACACCCTTGGTGTTCTCTTCCCACCATGCTTTCTCATTTTTCGTAACATGTAATAGATAGAAGGAGAATTTTCTAAATCTTTAAATTCTGCTTCCTTTTTGCTTATAATTTCATCTTTAAGTCATTTCCCTATTCTTGTATTTTATTAAAAACAGGAAGAGCCAAGCCACACCTCCAACACTGCTTGGAGATAGCTTTGGCTAAATATCTAATTTTATTGCTCGTAAGTTCTACCTTCTACAGAATACTATAATATGAGTTCAATTCAGCCAAGTTACCACTTTATAACAAGGATAACATTTCCTATAGTTTCCAGTAACATGTCCATGTCATTTCCACTTGAGATCTCATCAGGATAGCTCTACCAT
>NW_017731474.1:2208185-2210494 GCF_001890085.2 Hipposideros armiger
AAAAAAATTGAGTGATTTGGTTGAGTTTTGAAGGTTTTTACAACAAGTTGAAGATGGAAAACCAAACTGTGCATTTTTTACTGTTTTACTTCCATAAAGGGAAGAACGCACGTCAAGCTTGTAAAGAGTTACATAAAGTTTATGGTGACAATGCTCTACAAGAAGGTCAGTGTCAACGATGTTTCACAAAATTCCGTGCTGGTGATTTTGACCTCAATGATACTCCTCAGTCAGGGAGGCCCACCGAGGTTAATGATGACAAAATAAAGGAATTGATCGAGTCAAACTCATGTTACACGACACAAGAGATTGCAGAAATGTTGAACATTCATCATTCAAGCATTCACGACCACCTGAAGAAGCTGGGATACGGAAGCAAGCTTGATATTTGGGTTCTGCATGAACTCAAGTTCATTTGATGGCGCATATGAACATCTGCAATATGCTCATTAAATCATTTTATGAAGTGACTGATAACTGGTGATGAGAAGTGGGTTGTTTACAACAATGTGGTGTGCAAACGAATTTGGTCCCAGACATGATGATTCTCCTCAAACGACATCGAAAGCAGACATTCATCAGAGGAAGGTTATGCTCTCAGTGTAGTGGGATTTTAAAGGTGTTGTGGTTTTCGAGCTCCTACCAAGGAACCAAACAATCAATTCGAAAGTATACTGTTGGCAATTGGACAGTTTGAATGAATCCATCATCCAGAAACATCTAGAGCTTGTTAATTGTAAAGGAGTTGTGTTCCATCACAACAGCGCGAGACCACAGACAAGTTTGATCACCTGTCAAAAATTATTGGAGCTTGGATGGGATGTGTTGCCATACCCACCATACTCGCCTGACCTTGTGCCATCAAGGTCAGACCTCACTGTCTTCAAAACTTGCGTGATATAATGTTCAATTCAGATGAGGCTATAAATCAGCACCTTGTTCAGTTTTTTGCAAATAAAGACAGATCCTTCTATGAACAAGGAATTATGAAGCTCACTGAAAGATGACAAAAGGTCATTGAACAAAGTGGGCAATATATCATTGATTAATCTTTGTTTTTTATATAAATAAATGACCTTTGAAAAACATAGACAAAATACATCATGACTTTTCCGACAACCCAGTATCTATCTACGAATATAATTATAGATATATTTATCATATTATGATAGTATTCATAAATTCCTGTTTTATTGAGATGTTTATTAGCAACTTTGTTTGAATTTTGTTAAACTTTTTGTCATAATCTAGAAAAGTACTCATATGAGTTTTCTCTTTGAGCTATAAATATGGTAAACATATAATAAAACTTTCTGTGTTTAAACCATCCCTGAATTTCTATAAAAATACATTTGTTCATGGAACATTATTTTTCAATATATTGTTGGATTCAATTTGTTAATAGTTTATTTAAAAATTTTATACACACACACACACACATATATATATATATATATATCTGAAATTGGTCTACAGATGTTTTTGTGTGTGAGCAGACTTTATCAGCTTTAAAGTCAGCATATAATTTAATAGGAAAACACTAGAAATATTTTCATAAAGTGAAGAAAAATTCAAGGATGCTATCTTTATTACTATATAAAAATTAGTTGTGTGAGAATTGGAAAAGAAGTAAAACTCTCTCTATTTATGTCATCTCTATGAGATGACAGTATACCTGGAAAATCCATGATAGTAAATGACAAAATTAACAGAAACAATAAACAAATCACTAATTAGTATAGTGTAAAATTAACAAAAAAATAATAGCTATGTTATGTATAAGCGATAACCATTTAGAAGATAAAAGAAAAGAAAAACCCTATTGTACAATAGTGTCACAATTTGTAGTAATAAAGTAAACATGAAATAGACAAATCTATAAAAGATAAACTTTAAAATATCTTTGAAAGACACAAAACTAGCCTTGAATAAATAGAAAGACTAGTCTTGTTCTTGGCACATATTTCACCATTATAAAGATGTTAGTACTCTCCAAGTTAATACATACATTTAATGCCATCCCAATAAAACACAAACAAGCATTGGTTTATTTTGTTTGATCTTGTTTAGAAACTAGATAACTCGATTATAAAGTTCACATGGAAAATAAACTTGAACCATCACTTCGTAAAACCCTCGAAAAAAGAGCAGTGAAGGCGGGTAGCCCTCCCAGATATTAAAATGTACTGCAAAGCCCCTATAATTAAAACAGTGGTATTTGTGCATGAATAGACAAACAGAATAATGACTATAAAAGGAGATATGAAAATGGGCGTAATCTATTTAGTGTATAATGAAAGTGTCATCTC
>NW_017731474.1:2214184-2221864 GCF_001890085.2 Hipposideros armiger
ATTGGTGCATGGTATACAACAAATTTGTAGTGAAAAAACACTTGAGATGGTGAAAAAAATCAAGTCACAAAATAGTGTGTGCACTATGATATGAATTATAGAAAATAGGCTAATGGAGGAGATAAGAAGATAAAATATAAAACGTATATAGCAATTTATAAGGTGTTGGAATTACAGTAGATAATTCCCTTTAGTTTTCAAGGTTTTTATAATGTAATAATAAAAGAGAAAGAAGACAACACAATAGAGGGGGAGATTAAGGACTTCAGAGACAGTTTAAAGTGGGCTCAGCTCTCAGCCTTGTCATTTATTATAACTTTGGTCTTCTGCATCACTGTTGGTTTAGCTTCTCTGAGTTTCCTTTAATCTTCTGTAAACTGGGAGAAACAGCAAAAACATTATGTGGTTCTTGTGAAGAAGAGAAATTGAGATAACATATTATCTGTGCTACCACATATTAAGTGTCTAATTAATAATACCTTTTTGATATTACAATATGATAAAAGCTTTCTACCATGCATGTGCCAAAAAAGAAAACGCATAAAATGTTTGATGAATATATGCCACGTATGATCTAAACAGATGAAAAAGTTTTCTACCAGAACTCCATTAGAGAACACGCGAAAACTTATCACATTACTTAAGAATTCATACAGAATCTGAAAAGGGTTTCTTTCTCTACCAAATCTGCAAAAATGTACTGAGCACAGCTACATAAAAATAATGTACTTGATGGCATATGGCATGCTAGGATAAAGCACAACCCTGGCTCCCTATCTAGTGGAGCATGTACTTTGTTCACTAATAACCATAGGACAAAGGAGAAAATGATTACAAAGGAGAAGAAACATTTATCAACTTCTTACTTTGTGCTAAGCATTATTTTAAGCAATTTATACAGAAGTAGTTACAATTATCCTCAGTTTACCAAGGCCCAAGAAAGGCATAGTAAACTCTCTAAAGTCACAAACACACAGAATGGTAGTGCTGGGAGAGACATCCAAAGACACTGAGGTCAGAGTCTTGACCTCTTTGATATGAGAAGGTACAGGATGGAAAAAGTGCATCACACGTGTAAGGAACAGCTTGAGGAGGAGCATGGAGACATGAGAATATGGGGTTGTGGAGTGCAGCTAATATTGATACCAGAACCTTGGGTAGCTTGAGTCCAGCTTCACAGACAAGAGTATAGGAGTGAAACTGACCCCATATATTCTAAATTCTCCTGTGAGTCAGTCCATATACTTTATTTCTAAAGGAACAATCAAAATTAATGGGACCACTCTTGGAAATGTTCTGTATTTTTGTTTCACAACCAAAATAAAAATTAGAAAATCAATCTGTAGAAAGACAAAATGAGAAGCAATTAAGGAAATATGTTCTCAACTGACAAAGGGAAAAACATTTTTAAGAAGTCTTATACAAGAGCATTTAATCTGAACACTTCAAAATAGAAAGACATATTTATTTCTTGGTTGGTGTAGGGGGTTGAACAATGTCTCCCTAAAATTGATGCTCACTGAGAACCTCAAAATGTGACCTTATTTGGAAATAGGGTCTTTGAAGCTGTAATTAATTAAGATGAGGTCAAAATGGATTAGGGTGGGCCCTAAACCCAACAACTGGTGTCCTTAGTAGAAGGCCATGTGAAACCACAGAAATATACCCAGAGGGAAGATGGCAATGTGAAGACAGAAGCAGACAATGGAAAGATGCTTTTGTAAGTCAAGGAACACTAAGGATTGCTGGCAACCACCAGAAGCTAGGAAGAGGCAAGGAAAGATTCTTCCCTATAATCTTCAGATGAAATATGGTGCTGCTGAAACCTTGACTTCAGATTTCAATTCTCTGAAACCAGGAGAGAATACATTTGTGTTGTTTTAAGCCACCCAATTTGTGGTACTTTGTTATGGTAGCTCTAGCAAACCAATAATGTAGTGGGCAACTGAAAACCTCCAGTAATTCATAACAAGAGAAATATGTTCACAATATGGCAATGCCAGTTGAGATTAGTAGGACTTAGGAACCTTAGNTCCAGATTTGCTGCTTTTAATGAGAACAGTAAAGGTGGTTTTAAGATCTTTAGTTGCTCTCTAAAATGAAGAGATGCTTGGTATCTGTTATGTTCAGTTTAGAGATTTGCCTTAGTTATAAGGGACTCTAATTATCTTCCATTTTACAATCGAAAACAGGAAACTAAGGCTTAGTAAAGAGCGAGAGACTTTTCTAATGTGTCAGGTCTGTTTTTCTACTATGCCTGCCCTCTAACCATTAGGCAATACTGCCTCCTTGGGTCCATGGTTTGTAGGCATATCATGAGGTAGAATACATGCTTTCTGATAGTAATAGTATTAAGATAAATAGTACTTAAGAATGATTTTATGTATAATAGAAGGTGTAAAGGATGCCTACAAGATGACCTGGATAGAAGAATGATTAGAAGTGGGTCTCCTCCACTCCTCAACATGACTAAAAGATGAGATTTGAAAACTTGTCTTCATTTGAGTCTGTTCATGGGAAAAGAGGGTTTGGCATCCAGAAATCTGCCTTCCATTGTCTGCTTCCTGTTCCTTCTAACTGGCTGACAGAGTGGCAGTTTCTGCTCTTCTTGAACTTTACGAAATGTGAGGTTGCCAGTTACACTAAGTTTAAAATAGCACCAGTACTTAGCCAAGAGTTTTCAGAATTGGAAAAAGACTCTTAGGAGGTTTTTTTTTTTTTTCAAGAGCAAATGAAAAGAGGTAGAATTTTCAATAATGCCTAATAGTAAATAGAACTAAAGAAATCAGACTAATATTTTAAAACATACATACGCAGAGTATGTTAAATTGTATGAATAGTCCCTGTTTTCTTAGCTTACTAAAAATAATTTCCCAGAACCTCTGAAGGAGAAAATAGGTACTAAATCTGACTTCCTCAAAATCCTTTTCACTTGAAATTTTATGAAGGTGTTTTTTGCAATGCTGAATAAGTTGAGACTTCTAAAAGGGTAGGTTCCGTAGCAGAAGGAATACTGTCAGAGTAGCAAATGGTGGTTAAGAGCTATCATTGCCAAAAATTTAATCTAACAATTTAAACTAACACAGCCCCAAAGGCCAAACATGGAAGGAAATCAGGCTATGAATCTTGTCTCCTAGAAGAAATGCTTCTATAGATTTGCAGAATGCTAAAGCTGCAAAGGAATTCAAGATTCCATCACTTTCATCTTTTGCTTTACAGATGGGGATGCTGAGTTACAGGAAAGCTACCTGAGTTGTCCAAAGACAACTTGTTTGTGACAGAACTGTTCAACAACAACAACAACAACAACAACAACAACAACAACAAGACCCAAGATCCTCTAACTCCTAGTACATCATCAACCCAGTAGACAGCTCTTTCTCTATTTTAACAGGCGTTGACATACATGAACATACTGTTTTATCACTGCTATGTTGTAGACATATTTAGTCCTAGTAAACTGTATAGCATTGTAGAGAGTTAAAAAATTCTTTGCAGGACTATGTACCTTACAAAGGGAAAATCATATATCTTTCNGTCATGACTTTTCTGACAACCCAATATAAGAAAACAGTGAATTACTTTATAACCTAGCTGTGGCAAGAGCAATTCTGGCTACCCCTAAATAAACAGGCCACTAAGTTCAATTACATATGAAATTTAAATAAATTTAAGTAAATAAATGACATGGCAAAGAACAATACAAGCAAAATTAAAAGACAGGAAAAGTGGCGGGGGATAGCTCCCATGCCCTGGTACCTCTGACCTCTGGAAACCAGGATGGGGAGAAAACATCCTTGCCAGTGACAATGACATTCTATGACAGTTACTAAACATTATGAGCCCCACTCTTGAGCATAGAAGCGACTTGTTCAGGGATGTAAGAAAAAAGGGTGCAGTGAGGAGAAAATGTCCAAGTGACCGTCTATAGAACTAGAGATGTTTTATTCCTAAATCTGTGAGTACACAGTTGAATTACACAGGTGTCTGATTTCTTATATTTCTATAAATTGTATACATACATTTTGCATTTTATTTTGTTAGTATGTATAATTTACAATAATAAACCTTTAAGGAACTAGCTTTACATTCTCTACTTCTTGTTAAACAACTACAGCTTTTCTTTTAATTATCTACTGATTCAAATATTCAACCAAGTTTAAAATTATCCTAATAAGAAAGTCCTATTACACAGTGTTAAGTTTAACTTTGATGTAAAACTGTATATACATAATAAGCTCAATTCTTAAAAATATTCTTGTCTAGAAACAACCTGAAACGAAATATTTTGTAATATTTTTCACATTTTATAAAGTAAATGTNATACATCGGTGTTCTGCAGGTGCACAAATATAAACGTGCATATATACACATATATAAACATTTTCACTATATATATGAAATATATATATGAAGTCATCTTTCATATATATATATGAAATCACCTTAATATAGTATACTTCACCCTTAAAAGTAAGGAAATTCTTACACATAACATCTGTAGAAGACATAGGTATTTTTGAAAAGCTTTCTCTTGCCCTGCTGTCAATCACTAGGATGATACAGATTCAAAATGACAATAAGTTAAAGTTATTTCTGTCCCCCAAATGAAATTACTTGTTTAAATGTCAACTCAAGAGTGTTTTCCTTCAGGATTCATCTTTTCATTCTGATGTGAAGGAAGACATATATCCATAAAGATCTGTCAGTGGTGAGCACAACCATGGGATATGCTGGGAGTCAAAAAAATAGCATTACTGTTGACTGCACTGAGATAGCTAAAGGTCATAGGAGCAGCTGTCAGGCTGGTACATCAGAAAACTGTACCACCTATTTAGTTAAGGATCTTACCAGCCAAATAAAATTGCATCTGCCAATACGTAATAATTTTCCTCCAGCTATGGGCTTCCTGCAGTGTAACAGGATGCTTGGTATAGAAGTCTAAGAGCTTATAATCATCAGTCCTTCTTATGCTTCTAGTGGATTTTTTCATTTGTGTTGAACAAGATCTTTTTTATTTTAGTAAATGATGATGAAGAATGTGGAAATGTGTAAGGATCGGGGGAGATTACAGTAAGTTAAGGACAAAGTGTAAGAAATACAAAAAGTTGGGGTCCACGTCTCTACATTTTACAGGACTTAAAAACTAGTTGGTTGCCTCTCTAAAGTCAAAATGATCATCTTTAAACTTGCTTTCTTGCTGAATGTCTCACATGACATTACTGAATATCTACCTGTCATATCCCATTGACTATTTCTTTGTAGTAACTTTGCTCAAATACTTACCTCACTGGGTTCTTGAAGAAGAGGTATGTCATTTCTAATAGGAACAAAGGGAAACTTCCTTTAGGAATCCTTTTATTTCCTTTAAATGCGGAACTTCAAAACTTGTTCACAATGACACAGGAAACCTGTTAAGTCATGGTCGTGTACAGTGAGCTGAATTCTGGAAGCTTTGTCCTTCAGTGACTTTTACACTCTCTCTGCTAGGACTATTTTAGCTCTGTTTGCAAATCTGAGTGGATGAGGTATCAGAAAAGAGGGATTCTTTGGGCCTGTAAACAGGAAAACTTAAGTATCGACATAAAAAAATGCATAGTGTAAATCTTTTCTAAAAATAACAAATAAATAAATCTTTTCTAACTTCCTCCATCTTGTCTTTCTTCATTTCTATTTGGTTTTTGGACTTTTAAATCACATTTCAGATATTTTCCTCACAGCTATATGAGTAAAGGGCTCTATTTTATAAATAGGAGTTTTTTAGAAGGGCCACGTTATATTTATATGATAGCCATCTCTGCATACATAATGATTTTTAACTTTAGTGATATAATTTACTTTCAAAACTCTTTTCTATCTACAAAATGGTCTGAGCTGATGTCATTACAGGACTTATCATGAAACATCTTACCTGCTTATGCAATTTCAAAGTCTGGAAAGCTACAGTGAATATGGTAGGCCTTCAGCATTCAAGCTTTAGCGTTCACAACTTTGATTATCCGTGCAGAACACTGAAGGTCCATGACACAGTGTGACTGATAATTTTGCCACAGCAAGAAATTAAATTGGCATAAACTGAGATGTTAGTTTATATGGAAGTCTCTTTACTAGTAAAAGCAGCTAACTGTGGCACAGCATCTGCACCTTAACAAGATTATATTTTCTTCACTCAGTTTCATATATGCAGTAACACAAATGTTGTATTTCTTGAGAAAAATGTAAATCGGGTAACAAAATAAATCTTTAATAAAAGCTGAAAATAGTGTTACTTTGTCCTTGGAACAATATGTGGTAAAAGCCAGGAGCCAAGGGGTCATCTGTAATTGGTTGGGATGGTAACATGATCCCACTAATGGTGTGTGCATACTGATATCCTCAGCAGTTGGAGCTGTGAGAACAGACTTCCACTTGCCTTACATAATCTGATATAAAAAAACAAGGGCTTTCTACTTAGGTACACTTCCAAGGGGAAAAGACTGTATTACCGATTGCAACTGTCAAGATCTGTTATTCTGCTCCACCCTTTCTTTTCCCAAGTAGCTGGAGACCTGGGGAAAAAGACCCAGGCCATTTCTTGAGTCTTGTTCCAAAGGAAAGATAGCAATGAAGTATGAAATCTAAGGGAGGGATCAAGAGGAAAAACCACTCTCTATTAGAGAATTGTACCTATCAAAAATAAATAAGCTTATTAAAAAAAATGGACAGAAGCACTAAAGGCAAACTTTCTTTAGAAATGGAAAGGCAAAAAAGAAAGGAATATAGCACACAAGAAAAATGATTTATAAAATCTACTCTAGCAGAATATTTATCCCAGAAAACACAAGAAAATTGTGGACAACATATGCATTTCTCATGGAAATAAAAGAGAACATAGACTCTTCAAGGAGACCGAAGTAAAAAAGGAAGAGATCAAACATGAGCTCCTTTTACAACAAAATGACATAAAAAGAATGCTGGCAGAGCTAAGAAAAAGATAATGTGACTGTCTTAATTTATTTGGGCTGCTATAATGAAATGCCATAAACTGAATGGCTTATAAACAACAGACATTTATTTCTCATTTCTGGAGGTTGGGAAGTCCAAGATCAAGGCGCCAATAGATTTGGTGTCTGATAGGAACCCACTTCCTAGTTTATAGCTGGAAGGCTTTCTTCTCACTGTATCTTCACATGGTGAAGGGAACCGCAGTGTTCTCTGGGAACTCTTTTATATGAGCATTCATCTCACTCATGAGGACTCCACCCTCATGGCCTAATAACCTCCCAAAGGCCCCACCTCCCAGTACCACCACATTGTGGAGTAGGACTTCAACATGTAAATTTCGGAAAGACATAAACATTCAGGTGATAGCAGTGATAATGGAAGAAAAACTTCCATCTATAAGAGTAACAACAGAATACTTAGAAATACACCAAATGTTAAATATTCAGACCCATTTAGAAGAAAAAATAAAACCCTACTGAAGCACATATGGGGAAAATTGGCTAATATGTAAATATGTTATTTGTGAATAAGAGGAAAATAAAATTAAGATGCTTATGCTTCCTAAAAATCCTCCAAAGTCAACTAAAACCACAAGAAAATTAAAATATAGTAAAACCTTGGATTGCGAGTAACTTGGTTTGTGAGTCTTCCACAAGACGAGCAAACATTTCTAATACACTTTAACATGGTTAATGA
>NW_017731474.1:2223064-2226535 GCF_001890085.2 Hipposideros armiger
ATTTTACTAAATTGCATGAATTACCTCATTTATTCTTAGTCATCCTATAATCAGGGTACTATTATTTCCCACAATTTACAGATGAAGAAAATAAAACTAAAAGAGCTTGTAAGAGTTGCTCAAAGCCATAGGTGTGAGGAACAATATTTGGACCCTGTGACTCTAAGGACCTGAACTTGACAATTATTAGCTTCGTTCCCAGTTCTGTGCAAGGCACTAGACACCAGCGACTGATGGAGTGACCTGTTGACCCGTGTTTGCATTTCATGGGAGATCCAGACAAATAGGCAAGAACAAAAGGATGAAACATGCTATGATGAGGGAAGTTTACGATATAATGGGAGCACACAGGCAAGCATCTAACAGACAAAGATAGGGTTTCATTTTTGTAGGAGAGAGCTGAGGAATGTGGAACTGATACATGGTCAGGTTGAAGAGTAGTGGGGTGAGGATTACAGATTGATTTAACAAAATGGGCAGATGCTTGGAGGCAAGAGGACATGGAGAATTTAGGGAATTAAAATAAATTCATTATGGCTGAATGATAAATATAAAGGATAGGATAGCAAATGGCTAGGGACATAAGCATGGGCCAAGTTACGCAAGACCTCATAAATCATGTTAAGGTGCTTGAACTTCATCAGAACTTCATCAAATGATCTTCTGCTTTAAAAGTTGTAAGCAAATGAATGACCTGATTAGATTTGCATCATAGGATGTTATGAAGCATGGTTTGGATGTGGCAACACTGGAAAAAGTGAGGCTAGCCAATAAGCTATTACAGGACTTTAGATATCATGAAGATGTTACAAACTTCATATTTTTATATTAAAACATACATGGAAATATTGTGAAGGATGCAAAATTCACATGAATTTTTAATATCAACCACCTGACTTCAAAGGTATTTACTATTTTTAATATAACCCTCAAGTCTCTTCCTCCATACCCCTACCACCCGTCCCCTCTTCTAACCCCAGTGCCACTCCTGCCCACACCAAGCATGTTATACTCTGCTCTAAGGAGTGCATCAGTAGACACTGCCGCAGAAGCAGAAGTAGTTTGGATGGTACAGTAGACTAGGTATCCCCATAAAGCAGAACATGAGACAGAAGCTTGCATGAAGCCAGTTTATTTGGGAATAATCTCAAGGAACAAGACTGAGGGACAGGAGCATGAAGTAGAGAGGGAAAGCAAATACAAGAATGCATTTTCAGTTTGGTAGAACATTTTGTGGTGCCTAATGAAACGCATCTCAGAACTTTCCTCTATGGCCGTGAAATAGGAAGCACATTTGTCTCCCATCACCCATTGCTCAAGGGTGGCAGTTCAATGAATGAGCCTAGCAGGCTCCCATGGACATCCAAGCTGAGAATCTCTAGGGAAGGCATGAGACCCGAGGGGAGGCTGCCGCAAGCTGTACGTGTATGAAGCTGGTTAGAAGCTTATGTAGAAGCTGTTGCCACAGCCATAGCCAGAGTCATGTGTGGAGCTGAGATTTGTAATAGCCCTGTCATGATCTGAACTGACTTTTTTGTTGGATTTGATGTTTGTGCTGCCTCTCTTACTTTTTAGATTGCAATTCAAATTGTCTTTTTTGCTATTCATCACTTCCTCCCTAGAACACTACTTGTCTTATACTAGGTGCTCACATAATTTTTCATTGATGAGCAACTGTGAAGTCCTAAGTGTCTGCAATGTACAAGGTTGCCTCTTTAAGATGGTGGTCCCCATTAGGTTTTTTGTCTTTTCCATAATTCTGTTGCTGCAGTTCACCCAGTGTACTGCTTGGGAGATACTCTAGCTGTAGCAGACTGAACAGGGGACCACTGCAAGGTCTGGAAGGCAACCGTCAACACAGAAAAAGAAAAATGCCAGCCACCATTAAGGATTCTATTCCATAGAGTTACTCCACATTGGGTGACTCCAAAATAACCAATAAATCCCAGTCTTTGGAAAATATCCATCAAGGGGGAGTAAAGGAAAAGGGGCTTCACTGAACTCCACATTTTCCCCTGGCCAGTGTGGGACTACTTCTCCCATCTCAGAGACAGGAACCCTGAAACCAGGGGTAAGTGTGCTGGTTATGATGACGACCCTGTAGCAAAACCCCCACTTGTCCTAAATAACTTCACCAATACGTTTGCTACAAATTGTTTCTTACAAAGAGTGAGCTGTGGTGTTCTGTTCACAGAGCTCATTAGCGAGTACATCCTAATATTGTGTTGCATATTAATTCCTGACCAAACTGAAATTATAGGGTTAGAAGATTTAGAAATAACTTTAGTTTGCTGTCTTCCTCCTCTCCCTACTGTCCCCACACTGCCCCATATTGGACCAAAAGGAAATTAAGACCCAGGAAAGTAAAGTGACTGCTCTAAGTTACCCAGCTATTTTGTGACAGAAACAAAATGAGAGTCATTCTGTGTGGCATAGCTCTTTTTTTTTTTCCCCCAGAGCAATTCAGTACAGTGTGGGTTGCTGATAATGCTAAAGTGGCAGGTTTGATTTTTGTGTATAGGCCATGCAGTCTTCCCTCTTTCCACTGACCTCCCTAAAACACATAAACTAGCCTGAAAATGCCTTGAGGGTTAGAAATGTGTCTTTTATCCAGTGCCTGGCACATTATAGGATCTCAAAAAATATTTGTTGTAAAATGAATTTCTATAGCTCTGGTATTAGTCATCCCGAAGGAGGATAATAACCTTTTTCCCCAAATACATTTTTCTCTGCTATCCTGGTTACTTTGGTCTGTCTTTGTTTATAGTCAATCAATACCACTATTAAGGTGCCTCTAGCCTGGTTGTATTTGGGTCCGGAGCTTTGTCTGTTGGACACCCTGACTTACCATGGAGATACCAAACACCCTTTCAAAATCTATTACTGGGTCAAGCCTCAACTCTACTACTTTAAAAATCATTTCTTCAAGGTTTACTTTGAAGTTTTCTTTCTCTCAATGTCAGCAGGATAGCTGTGAATTTTTTATTTTCAGCAGGCCTGAAAATATTATTCTTTGAGTAATGGTGACCCAGTAAGAGGGATTTTCACATACGCTTTCAAAATCTTTCCATCATTTAAACTTTCTCCCATTAATCTAGCTGGGAAAGGGACTCTTTTTTTCCTCAGTTTCTGTAATTGTCATTACTGCATTGACTAATGCCAATTTTAAAGCATAGTTCCAGCTATACAAGAGAGACAAAACTAAACAGAATTTCACTGCAAGATAGAAAAATCGCATTTCCTTTTATGTGTTTTTCTTGCTAAGGATAACCTACCGTGCATTGTTAGGTGCTGCAGAAGATGTGTTGCCAAGGAATATGTTTAATGGCATAATGTAAAAATAATACTTTAGATTTGCATAATCTGAATTTAGCATTTGTATGTTATTTTACACATCGATTTGATTCCCCTGATATCTCTATGAAATAAACAAAGAAGGTATAGCCCTCTTTGAGAGGCAGGGCAAGGTAC
>NW_017731474.1:2228105-2230833 GCF_001890085.2 Hipposideros armiger
AGAGAGAGAGAGAGAGAGACATCGCTGGAAAAGTACTTTGGCAATTATAGGTAATAAAATGTTCATCTAGGATCCTTTTATAAAACAGACGACCCCCCTCCCCCCAGCCCAATGCGTAAGCTGTGATCTAAGCTGTGAAACCAGTGACATACAAAATCCACAGGTTTCTGACCAAAGTGCTTATAGAAGTCATTCTTCAAGATGAGGGCAACCATTTGTTCTGGAACAAAAAACAAACAAACAAACAAAAAGACTAATAACATTAAGGTAGTATTTTGAAATTTTTGGATGTGAATACATAGCTTAGTAAAATCTTAATATCTGGTAGATAAGGCCAAGAGAATATCGGTTGTGAAAGAAAGGGTATTTCTAAATTCTCACCTATACATTGAAGAAGAGTATTGAGCAATTTTTGGTTTCGAAAGTGGAATTTTCTCTTTCTCTTTTTTTTTTTTTTTCTATTCCCTTTTCTTCTCGAAATAACCGAGAAACGGCCAACCTTCCTGCTGCACAACAAGCAAGGTAACGGAAGGGAAGAACAGTGCATGTGGAGGGTAACTACAAGTGTACCTAACTCAAGCAACTTCTATAGGCAACTAATAGAATGAACTCTCCACATTTCTTAAGACCTGATTTCCTCCAGCCAGTTGCACCAATGGATAGAACAGGTAATGCTATAATGAATTACAACCACGTGGTTCAAATACCAGCTACATCCGGGACCCAGCACTTGGCAGATCTGCAGTCTCTAATTAACCTTTAAAACCATGACTTAAATTACTTTGCTCATAATCTTCCCTATGTGACATAAACCCTTCATAAATCCCTCCCAAGATCTTTCCCTCAAAAAAGTTTCCTCTACCAATTACTGTTTATTTACATTATACATCTTTTTTCTTTCTCATTGAAATGTTAATAGCATGTAGAGATGGCCCTGTTACTGAGATAACAGGAGTGGTTTCTGTGTGGTGTGACCTTTACTGAAACCTTAACCCCAATTAGCAAAATTGCCTTTGAGTCTTGGGTCACTTCACTCCTGCCATCAATGAAACTAAATATTCCACAATACTGGCTGTCTCACTTCTTGTTTTATCTCCATTTTATGCTATTCAGCCTTTCACACATGTTTGTTAATTATTTTACTTATTTACCTTGTTTCTACTGTCCAAATTTGATACTTTCCAAGGACTTATATAGTAAATGTCTTCAGCAATCAATATTTGCACTATGTAGTTCCATATATCAGAAAATTAATACAAGTTCAAATTTTTGAATAGTAACAATTAATTTTTTTCTTCCTGTAAGTCCATTTTAGACCTGATGACAATTGGTTTTTGCCTTTAAAAAAAAGTAATTTTCATATATTTTTTTTAATTAGTAGAGTCACAGTTCAAATCCAAGACTGTCTGACTCAATGGCTATGCCCTAATATAAGTAAATTGGAAGTACCAAATGCCATCCTTATAATACACACACATCAAAATATTAGATGAAACCATGAGTATGTGATCAATAATCACAAGCATTTAGACCAAACGGGAAATACAAGCAAGAGAGCTAAAACTTTAGGAAAATAAAATTCATAATCCAATCCAAAGGAGAGCATAGAAGTATAAGTAGTATCCTCAGAAGAATCTGAGATGAAGATATACATATAAAACTCAGTCTTAAAAAAGAAGGAAATCCTACCATTTGCAACAACATGGATGGAACTGGAAGACATTAGACATTAGATTGACATTAAATGTCAATCACAGAAGGACAAATACTGCCTGATTCCACTTATATGAGTATCTAAAAATATTCAAATTTATAGAAGCAGAAATAGCATGGCTGTTGCCAGAGGCTGGCAGGGAAATTGGGAGTTGTTGAATGGGTATAAAGTTACAGTTATTTAAAGAAGAATAAATTCTAGACAGCTGCTGTGCAGTATAGTGCCNCCTCCCTCTCCCTCACCCTCTTCATCTCCCTCTCTCCATTCATCCAACTGACCACTCATCCATTCATCTATCTATGTCATATAGAGAAGTAAACTATGCCACTGACACTGAATCTATCAGCATCCTTGAAATAAGAATCAGTAGTCAGTGGCCAGGAAAAAAGAAAATCACTTTAAAGACAGACTTCAACCAATCAGAAACTAGGCGCATAGGGTCCCATGCTGAGAAAGTCCATGTGTTGCTGTAACTATGAAATGATAGCCATGTCTAAGTGGAATGGGACACCAGTGGGAGAAAAACAACAACCCAGGCAATTCTGTAATGAGAGCGATGCCAAGCAGAAGAGCTTCAAAGTCCTGTGAAACTCTTAAACTCTCTTGGGCTGGAATTCTACTTCTCACCAACTTTCTTTCACTTTATCTGCCAGTCCCTCTTCTCTCCCAGCTATGAATTCACAGTCAGTCAGCGTCAGTATATGCGGTGTGTTGCAGTGAAAACGCAAACACATTTTTTATAATGAACATATGGGAGACTCCAGTTGAAAAGGGTTCCGATTCTATCCCAAGCATGTTATTGGCTGTGACTGCAGAGAAGCAGGCAGCAGACGGAATCAGGAAGCATAGAGGCAGAGGAAAGATGTGTACTTGACTGCTGTTTCCAGATCCTGAGTCCTGCCATGCCATGCTGCAGCCTCTTTTGAAAAGCAAACTTGTTTGGCTGGTTGCTTTCCTGATTTTTAATATATATCTTTTACTCTACAGTCTATGGTCTTATATGTATATAGGGGG
>NW_017731474.1:2236165-2238031 GCF_001890085.2 Hipposideros armiger
TTAAAAATATGCTCAATAGGAACAGACTCTCTAAGTTTTCAGCTGCTTGCTCTAATCTGTTAGTAGCACCCTCTCCTGTCTTGATTTTCTGTCTGCTACTTTGTGTCTGCCTCACCACTTCTTTCTAGTTCTCTCAATGAAATGGCACCTAAAGAACAAAATGTTTCTTTTGTCTGCAGCTTGGCTTGTTCACAGTGGGGCTCTCGATTTGAACAAACCTGAAGATGTCAGGCTGTATAAACACACAGGGAAAGATATGTTCACTAAGGTTCCGTTCTAGAAAATTATACACTACTTTCAAAATGCCTTGCCACATGTAAAAGTGTAATTATACCCTTCTTTTTAATGACTGACATGACATATGTTTACACATGTTTTAGCTGACTTCTGACAATACGCAGCAGTGTGTTGTACACTTGGTGGCAACATCTAAAATTTCATGGGAGAAATCATCTGAAGTCCTCTGTTGTCCAACTGCTTTAGAATAAGTAATGCACGATGCAAATTTTACAATACTTTTTAATCTTTGCATAACAAATTGTCACTACCCTTTAAGCAACATATGTAATTTAAAATTTTCTAACAGCCACATAGAAAAAAGTAAAAAGGAAAGTAAAAATAAATTTTAAAAATATATTTAAACTCACTAAACCCCAAATAGTATCATTTTCACCTAGAGCACTCAAATTCATGGACACAGAAAGTAGACTAGTGCTTTCCAGGGCTTGGGAGGTGGGGGTAAGGGAAGTGATGTTTCATGGGCACAGAGTTTCAGTTTTGCAAGATGAATGATGGTAACAGTTGCACAACAGTGTCAATGTATTTAATGCCACTAAACTGTATGCCTAAAAATGGTAAATTTTATGTGTATTTTACCACAATTAAAAAAATAAAAAAAGGAAATATGGTTATTTCAACAGTTACCTAATACAAAATACTATTAATGCAATATTTTGTATTCTTACCTTCTTACTAAATTTTCAAAATCTGGTGTGTGTTTTATATTTACAACATATCAGATTAGCCATTTTCCACATATTTAGTAACTATATGTGGCTAGTGGCCATGATATTG
This sequence comes from Hipposideros armiger, assembly GCF_001890085.2. Lineage (NCBI taxonomy): Eukaryota > Metazoa > Chordata > Mammalia > Chiroptera > Hipposideridae > Hipposideros > Hipposideros armiger. The sequence goes on from NW_017731474.1 coordinate 2,237,240, forward strand.
GACAGAGGAGGTCTAGAGAAGACAATAAAAAATGTAATTATCTCTCCTCTTTCTATCCTCCAATTGGGAACCAGTAATTTTTAACCTATAGAATTGATTGTCCTCCATAAAAAGAGAGGTAAGAGTAAGCAAAGTTAAATCAGATGTTTGCTTCCAGAAAGGTAACTGATACGTACTTTGCCCTTCCCCTAAGACTGTTTTTTTCCCCTACATGAATGATACTTAAATGATCCCTTTTGGATTTTATGTATATATTTACTGCATTGGAGTTCTTCATACTACTTCATAGTCCTAAAAAATGCAGCTGTGCATCTTAAAATCAATAGCAATTTGGAACCAAGGAAATGTGACATTAATTTTGTTAGTTACCAGGCACACAGATATCTTACATAATCCCCTAAACAATCCCATTGCTAGGCATTATTATTCTAATGTTGTAGTTAGGAAATTGAGAATGAGAGCATTAAGTAAATTTCTCAAATCACTGAGTTCAAAATATGTCAGGTACCCAAATTCAGGTATACCCTTATCTAAAACCTGACAAAAGCAATGTGCCATTGGATTCTGAAGAAGTGATTTAGGGATGGTATATGAGCATATATTGTTTCGTGAATACCATGAGTAAAATGTTCAAATCAAATAATAAGGTTCTGAGGCACTTGTATTACTGAGAAAGTTACCACCAACCAATTAATATGTTGATCTCTAAACTGAATCTAAAGATTAAAACCATCAGAGAGATAAGCATCTAAAATGTATTGAATCTTAAGGACAAAGTTTGGAAGGAAATGT
>NW_017731474.1:2239510-2272917 GCF_001890085.2 Hipposideros armiger
CATCTTAGCTGTAGAGGGCAGTGTCACTGGCCCTCATGTGGGATCCTAATCGGGGCACTGCTGCTCAGAGCTAGTGCTCCCAAGCCAACTCTTAACCAATGCACCACTTGGCCGGCCCCCCATCAGTTCTAATTCCAAAACATATTCTAATTTTATTCTCGTCTCTTCATCATTATCATTACCTCAGGCTTATTCCCATCTTAGGACCTTTCTGTTTACTTTTCTCTCTGCCCAGTAGACCTGTTGATTTTTTTTTCACACGGTTGGCCTTTTCGTGTCACTCAGGCTTTATCTTCCAGGACCCTTCCTCAGAAAGTTCTTCCCTAACCACTTCCTAAAGTAGCCATTCAATTTCAGGGTTTTTCAGGGTGCTTATTACCTTCTGAGATGTACTCATTTCTTTGTTTGTTTACTGTCTTTCCTTCCACCACAATATAAATTATATAGGTACAAAGACCATTTAAATCTTTGTTACTGCTCCTTCTCCCCTTTTGGCTCAGTGTCTGCCTGGTACCTATTTGGCACTCAACACATATTATTTTTAAGTAAATGAAAGAATGGACTTGCCTGAATTTCAGTTTCCTCCCTGTGAACGTGAGTAATTATAATATCAACCACAGATTGGTTTTGAGTATAAAATAAAATAATGCTTTCAAAGTGTTTAGGACAGTGCCTAAAGCACAGACAGCACACAGCACAGGTGAACTGTTATTGTCATGACTATTAATATCGTCACTAAGGTAGTTATAGGGTGATCCTGGTGCCTGGAGGCATTGCTGTCACCTGTTATCTTAGTACTTGGGAAGCAGAAAGGTGATATCTAAAGGAGAACCCTCTGCCTATAGAAGATAAAGAATATTTTCAGTCGGATCAGTGTTTGATATTCAAGTTAGATGCATGTCAACTTTATTGTCCAAGGAGAATTTGTTGGACATGGAGGAGGTATAATTTTATTATATAACATTTCATAAGCAAGGTGTCCTACCTGGGTATCAATTATGGATCAATAGAGTGCTTGAAAGCTTAAAATGAATTTTTATATGCATCGCACAATGTCCCTCCCTCACAATAATGCTGTGAGGAAGCCAAGATAGCTATTAATATCCCCTCCTAAAGAAGCACCTTAAAAGTTAAGGATATATAACAACTAAGATCCAAAGCCAAAACTTGAATCCAAATTTTTCATCTCTGTGCTTATCATTAATATCAAAATAATATGCAGTTTTTAAATAGGAAACACAGGAACAGTGAAGTTTATGTATAGTTTGGGTACAATTATTTGGTATTCTCTCAAGATAGATTACTTTTCAAAAATGAGATATCAAAACTCGATTTTGTCTAGTTCTAAAAAGAAATCATATGGGATTCCTAATACTCAAACTTGTCCATATGAGTTTGAAGGATTTCAGATGGTTATTTGGAGCTATAAAATCCTCTTTCTTGTATTGAGCCAAAAATCCTCATGCAAAAGTATCAGTTACCCCAGCACTCTTAAGGCTTCTTTTAAAGTTGCTCATCTTCTCTTGAAAAGAACAAAATCCTGGATTACATCAGTTCACCTTGGCAAAAAGAAAAATGAAAAGTTTCATAATGTTAACAGAAATGACATCTTTCACTCCATTTATATATTTCACTAAAGATAGAGCACTTTCAAAATTGTAAATGTTGCAATTTGAAAAAATATAGAGGCATAAATGAAGTAATTTTTTCTTAAGTTCAACTGTTAAAGCATTTAATTAAAAAATATTTGGTTGATAACTTCATTTCATGCATAACATGTCATTCTGTAATAATAGAAGCTGAAAAGACGGATGGATGGGAAAGACAAGATGAAAATTGGAGTAGAAAATGACAAGGATGACAGGGGTGATCTAGACAGTCTGGTTAAACAGGAGGGGAATTGCCTTAGGTAATTTGTGAAAGAGAAATACCAGAAACATAGAAAAAAGAAAACCCAATCAAGTAGAGGTGGGCAGTTTTACCTGAGAAGGAAAGGAAAGTGATAAATGGAGACAGTAAGGAATTAAAGATGAAAGGTAATATACCAGTTATGTAACTGGGGAGCAGAGAACAGAGAAGGAAGGAAGGCATGGAACAAGTCAGGGTGAGACAGGGACTCAGCAGCCTGAATGCATGAAGACAGCACATAATGGGCCATGTACTTCTAGCATCTGTGGAAGCACATAAAGGCATGATGCTAGCTAGCCTCCATTCATTTGAGTGTGAGAAAAAAGAACTGCAGAGAAATTACATTCACATGGTCATAATTTAATGATGTGATAAATAATATTACATTCTAAGGTACATAGTAGCAAGGGTTATTTTGTAAATATATTTTAATAACTTCTCATTTTGTTTTTTTAATTATAAAAGTGATATCTCTTCACTATATAGAGCTTAAAATTTCTATAATTAAAAAGAAACTTACATACAACCCCAGCATTCAGAAAAAGGCATTCTTAACATATTGCTGAAATATTTGCATACTGTGTGTGAATATATATATATATATATATATATATATATATATACATACACACATATATGTATTAACTCTATATGATCATAAGATATTGTTTGATACTTTTAATATAATTTTAACAGTATAATATGTGACTACAAATATTTAACAATTCTTCAAAAGGATTATTTTAAATATTGCATAATATTCTATTAAAACATTTTGGATTTTATACTCATTCCATTTTTTTTTACATGGAATCTAGTAATAACTTTATAAATAAATATCTGTATCTCACAAGGGAAATTATTGGGTTAAGCTTTTTGAAGGCCCTTGACATACTGTTAAATTGGCTTCCAGAAAGTTCCATAAATATGCACTACTTACAATGCAAAATTTGAGAACAAAATGAATTCAGATAATGGGTATCCTTTGCTAACTGAACTCTCACTATCAGAATTTATGAATTAGATAGCAAAGCATTTTTACACATATATTTTCAGAAACTTGGAATTACACTATGAATGCAGTTTTATATCTTGGTTTTTCTTTTACAATTCTATAGTAAAATGACAATTACAGTGACAGTAGTTTTTATTGGCAAGAATAGATGCCAGAAAACAGGGAAGTAATATATTCAAAGTATCAAGGAAAAATAAACTAAATTAGAATTAAATATGCAGCTAAACTGTCACTCAAGAGTGAAGGCAAAAGAATCATCATTTGTTTTTCATACCTAAAAGAATAAAATTTCATACAAATCCTGAAAAGATACAAAAATAATGAATATGCTTTACAAAAAAGAATAATAGAAAAGAAATGGAATATATAAAACAATGATAAGCATGACATTAGGGAAATATGTGTAAATCTAATTACTTGTTGACTAAAAGTTACAATAATTTTACATATGTAAGAGGTAATACTAGATAATATGAAAATGCCCAATTATAAAACAACTACATAAATACACAGTAGAACTCTAAGTAGGAACATCTCTATGGGCCCAAACCAAAATTGATACAAGAGCCTGAGGATAAGCACAGTGTTTTAGAAGCAATGAAGAGAAGCAAGGTGTGGTTTCTGAAGACTTAATTATATGCAGAAAGGGACAAAAGTAAAGGACTTGGTCAGAAAAGAAAGAGAATTAAAGTGGAAACTCACATAAATCGAAGGAATGGACTCTCAGGAAAAAAGAAAGGCTAAGCAAGTCTACCTATCACTGATTCAGAAAGACCTTGAAAAAGCTTGTCTGTAATACTGGGGTCCTAGGTATGGGGGAAAAATCTCCCACAAGGTTTTATAACCAAGGACCTACCATCATGTGATTTTGACATTAAAAATATTAATGTGGAATCCACAATCTAAAAGTGTCTTGGGTTTGTAATACCCCTGGACCATTTGAAAAAATTAAATATAAAACTGCTCTGAGGGCTACACCCTAACACTCCTCACAAGACCTTACTTGATGAAGCCCCTCTAAAGATATGCTCACTAACTAATATCACAAACCATAGACAGAAACAGTGTCCCTGGAACAGAAAAGAAAGTAGTCATAAAAAGTAGCAAAATTAGATTCCTAAAAATGTTATATAATACAGCCTATGAGTATATATGTCAAAAAGGATTGGTGTTATAAAAAAGAATAAAAACAGAAAATCATAAGCCTCTATGGAAAAAGCTCAGGTTATTTTTAGAAATGAAAAACAACTTATGCAATAAAACTTCAATGAACAGTTTAAACTTTGAAATTGGTTCAGGCTAAGCACAACTGAACAAAAAATTTGTGAACAGGAATATATACTTTAGGAAATTACCCAGGAGGCAAAGCAGAGAAAAGAGACAAGATGAAAAAAATTAAAACGAGATGAACATTTATGAAGGATATATAGACAAAATCCAATATATGTTAATGGAATTTCTTAGCGGACAAAACAGAGAGAATGGGAGACAAGTAATAAAGAGATTATTTTGTAGAGTTGAGAATATCATAAATAAGCATATTTAAACAGCATAATTAGTCCTTGGTGTGATAAAAGTAAATGTGCTCCTAGACTCACTCTGCTTTGTAACAAGACTGAGAGAAAATCTTAAATATAATACCAATAAAGAGATTCCCTTCAAAGAGCAACAATTAGTAAAAAAAACTGACATCTAAACTTCAGCTAAACTAGAAGCCAGAAGATAAAGAAATTATACCAAAAGATGATGAGGGAAAATAAGCTATAATTCAAATTCTATATCCAGCTGAACTATGAAGGAAGAACAAGTCCAAATAAAATCACTTTTATGCAAACACACACTGAAGTATGTTACTAACAACAGGTTTGGGGAAGGAATTATAAAAACACATATTTTAGGGGTGGCCAGTTAGCTCAGTTGGTTAGAGGGCAGTGCTCATAACACCAAAGTTGCTGGTTTGATTCCCACATGGGCCACTGAGTTGCACCCTCCACAACTAGATTGAAACAACTACTTGACTTGACTTGGAGCTGTTGGGTCCTGAAAAAACACACTGTTCCCCAATAAAATTAAAAAAAAAAACATACTTTAGGAAGAAAGTGATTGGACCCAAACAGAAGAATTGAGTTTCAAGAAAAAATGGTTATTCCCAGACAAGAAAAAGCTAAAGAAGCTCATCACTACCAAACCAGTATTGCTAGAAACGTTAAACGGACTTCTTGAAAAGGAAGAAGGGGAAAAAAAATATTAAAATATGTCAATAATAAAATGATGTTAAGGGCCGGCCAAGTGGCTCAGTTGGTTAAGAGCTCACTCAAGAGTTTGAGCTCTGAGCAACAGCAGTTCGATTCCCAGCCCGAGCTGAGCAGCCACTGAGCTGCCTACAGGTGGCAGGATGTCTCAGCTTAAAAAAAAATGTGTATAAAATGATGATAACTACATATCTATCAGCAATTACTTTAAATGTAAATGGATTAAATGCTCAAAAAACACAGGGTGGCTAAATGGATAAAAAACGAGACCCTTAACATATGCTGCCTACCAGAAAGTCACTTCAGATAGAATGACACACAGAGACTAAAAGGAAAGAAATGGAAAAAAGATATTTCATGAAAATTAAAAAAAAATAAAATAAAAAATAAAAATAAGGAAAACTGGAATAGCAATACTTATACCAGACCAAATAGACTTTAAAACAAAGGCTATAATAAGAGACAAAGAAGGAACCAGTAATTCCGCTTCTGTGTATTTATTGGAAGGAACCCAAAACACTAATTCGAAAAGACACATGCATCCATATGTTGACTGCAACAATATTTACAGTACCTATGATATGGAAGCAACCTAAGTGTCCATCAATAGATAAATGGATAAAGAAGTGGTACATATATACCGGGAGTGCCAAAACAATTAAAAATAGAACTATCTTATGACCCAGCAATTCTACTCCTCGGTATTTATCCAAGGAAATCCAAATCACTAATTCAAAAAGATATATACACCCCTGTGTTCATTATAGTGCTATTTAAAATAGCCAAGATACGGAAACAACTAGAATGCCCATCAATAGATGATTGCATAAAGAAATTGTGCTACGTATATACAATGAATACTACTCTGCCATAAAAAAGAATGAGATCTTACCATCTGTGATAACATGGATGGACCTAGACAGTATTATGATAAATGAAATAAGTCATACTAAGAAAGACAAATACTATAGGATTTTGCTTATATGTGGGATCTAAAGAAAAAAATAAACAAACAAAAAGGAAACAGACCCATAGATATAGAGAACAAACTGATGGTTACTAGATGGGGAGGGAGTTGGGGGTTGGGTGAGAAAGGTGAAAGGATTAAGAAGTTCAAATTGGTAGTTACAGGAGAGTCACAGCGATGTAAAGTACAGTGGGGGGAATATAGTCAATCATATTGTAAAAACTATGTATAGTGTCAGATGGGTAATTACTAGTTATTGGGGGGATCACTTCATAAATTATATAAACATCTAATCACTATACTGTATACCTGAAACTAATATAAAATAATATTGAATGTCAACTGTAATTTAAAAAATAGTCATGTGGATATATAGTACAGCATAGGGAATATAGTAAATAATATTCTAATAACTATGTATATTGTCAAATGGGTAATAGACATATTGGAGATATTACTTTGTGAGATATACAAATGTCTAATCACCATGTTGTTTTGTACACCTGTAACTAATTAAAAAAATAAACATATATATATATATGTGTGTGTGTGTGTGTGTGTGTGTGTGTGTGTGTTTATATATATATATATATATATATATATATATATATATATATATATATATATATGTAGCCTGTATAGCCCCATCAGCTTGGCAACATTTTATGAATGTGATAATACCAATTGTTATCAAGAAAAAAGGAATATTCCAGTATAGCTGCTAGAAACATAGACATCAGTTAAACAAAACTATTAAAGCTGACCAAGTTCTCACTCTCTCCCAGTAACTCATTTTCTACTTATACATCATAGAGCAGCGTTTTTCTAAGTGCGGTCCACAGGCACCCAGGGGCCTCTGAGAGCCTTTCAGAGTATCTGCAAGTTAAAATTACTTTTTTAAATAATAATAAGGCCTCTTTTGTTTCTTTCTCTCTGTTGACATTTACACTGACAGTAAAAGCAATGAAACACAAATCAAGGCAGAAGCATCAAAATGTATTGCAGTTACTTGTATTCTTCATCACCAGGCACTTGCAATTAAAAATAAAAAGATAGTTTTACTAAAGAATATCCTTGATAAATCAGTGAAAAGTATTAAATTTCTTAAATCTTGATTCTTGAGTGCACATCATTTTAATATTCTGTGTGATAAAATTGCAATTAAGCATGAAGTATTTTTGCTGCATAGTGACAAGCAAAGAACAACACTTGTGTGATTGAGTTGGAGCTAAAATAGCTGTTTTTATTTATGGAAAACCATTTTTACTTGAAAGAATGACTGACTAGTTATTCAGGTGGTATCTGGCAGACACTTGCATGAAAAAGAACAAAGTGAGTTTGTCATTTTCAAGGAAAACAATTGATAGAATTTGTACTAACTATAAAATTCAAGATTCTAAGTAAAAATTAGAGTTTTGTAAAACTTGTATTAGCTGTTGTAAGCTTAACAGCTTCCTAATATTTAAAACTTTTTTCTGATGAGACTAGTGTGATATTAAAAAATGTGATTTTTTTTAGATTATGTATAATGAAATGTGTCCTCATTTAGAATGTCTGTAAACTCAGTGAACCAATATTTTCCAAATGACCAATGCATGATGTTATAAAACCATGCCTCAGGTAACAGATCAATTCAACATGCAAGATGAACCAATAGATTTTAATTATATAAAGTATGAAAAGTTCATTGATAGGTTTCAGATTCCATATTACAATGATCATTTTATAAACTGCCACTTGTTGAGATTTAGTATAGAATTAAAGAATATCTAAAATAATGTAAAAGGCTACTGAAATAAATTTCCCTTTCCAAAACAACACATCTGTTTGACATAGGGTTTCTTTTAACCAAAGCTACATATCCCTACAGGGTAAATGCAGAAGCAAATATTATGACCTAGCTATGTTCTATTAAGCTAGATGTTAATTAAAGAATTTGCAAAAATGTAAAACATTATGTTCTTTTCTCTATGGGGGCAAAATATAGTTATTTTGATAAAACATGCTGCTTATGTTACAATATAATGTATTTATTATTTTAAGTAGGATAATAATTTTTAAATTTCTATTTTAAATTCCAGTGTAGTAAATATATTTACAAATATATTCCATAAACAAATATTCTTTGGCATTCCCAATAAAGTTTAGAGAGTAAAAAGTCCTGGACCAAAAATTTAGTGAACTTTCATCTTAGAAAGATACTGACGCATATCAAAGAATTATGTGTCTTTTATTTATTATGATACTGTTATAATGAAAATTTAGAAACAATTCAAATTGCCCACAGGAAGGGAATGGGTAAGTAACTTGTGGTACATACAATGGAATAATGCAGTGAAAAATGAATAAATTAGATGTGTCAATGTAGATCTCAAAATTATAATATTGAGGTCGGCAGAGTGGCTCAGTTGGTTAAGAATTAGCTTAAGAGTGTGAGCTCTGAGCAACAGGGCCGTTGGTTTGATTCCCATATGGGCCAGTGACGCTGAGCCCGAGCTGAGCTACCAACAGGTGGCAGGATGGCTCAGCTGGTGAGAGCACGTGCTCCTAACAACAAGATTGCCTGATCCATGGTGGGCTATGTCTGCCCTCAACTAACACTGAACTCAGCACCTTGAGCTGAGCTGCCACCCGGATGGCCCAGTGGATAGAGCGTGTGCTCTTAACAACAATGCTGCTGGTTCAACTCCTGCATGGGATGGTGGCTACGCCCACCTGCAACTAAGATTGTAACATAGCACTTTGAGCTTAGAGGCCACCAGCTGCCGACAGGCGGCGACTGGTGCCCTCCACAACTAAGATTGAAGAACAACAACTTGGCTGGTCCCCCTCCCCCAATTCCCCAATTTATATATATATATATATATATATATATATATATATATATATATATATATATATATATATATATATATATATATATATAAAATATTGAATAACAAATTAGTTTATTACATGTAAGTTAGTTAAAATAATTAAGATTACACATATTATTTATAAATTATTTTTATTATGAATTATGTGTGTATTGAATTATAAACTCAAGGTTCATGACAGTAACTGCCCTGGAAAAGGAAAGGGAAAAGGCAATACTACTGAGGAATTTCAAATTTAAAATATTTTATGTATATGAAAAAAAATGACAATTCTATATGATCCTCTTTCTCCTTTTTGTAGGGTATACTTAAATATATTTCATATATTTTAGGTTTTTTTAGTAGTGTTTGCTATTATGAAAAACATAAATGGTCTAACATCAATCTTTAATGCAGCTCTCATTATTGCTTTAGAAGAAATTCTTCCTTTAAGAAGCACTGTGGGTATGATTCTATATGGTTCTTCATATATTTTGTCCAACACAAAGCTTGTATAAATACCGGGGGTGCCAAAAAAATGTATACAAGTGGACACTTTTTTCAACATTGCTCAAGCAGTAGTTCAACGTAATCAGAAGTGTCTGGACACTGATGGTAACCACTTTGAGCACCTCGTAATTGCAGAACTCAAATGTGACTTGTATTCATCTTTTGTTATCAGTTTATATTGAGTATTACAATTGTAATCCAGTTTTCCTTTCTTAAAATGTGTATACATTTTTTGGCATTGTCTGTATATAACAAGTAATATACTGAAAGTGCCTGCTGCTGGGCACACTTGCCAAGTCTGTATAATATATGCATTTTAAATTCTTGCCAGTTTTATAAAGGAAAATGACACGATTGTTTTAATTATTATTTTCATGATCAGTAGTGAAGTCTAGGGCTGGGAAAAATATAAATTATAAAAGCAGTTTTATAATTGCTTGAGAAACAAGAAAGTCAGCATCCAAGGCCTGCCGCTGGAGTTCATTCCACACTTAGGCGATGGTGAGAACAGAGAAATAGAAGGCTGTGGTCTTCAGTCACAGAATCCTGGAGAGGTTGCTCGAATGGTTTCTCTGTCCACCGTTTCTCACCTGCGGTGTTGGGACAAGAGGAGAAGTGGCTGTCCAGCTTCCTGACTGTTTACACTGCTCAGTGTCTGCGAATATGGAAAATCAAGAATTCCCAAATATGCAAATTTAAATTCCTATATGTGTACATGCACAAAATCCTCTACTTCCTTTGTTCCCGTTCCTTAATTCATCCAGGTTTCTACCGAGCACCTCCCTTGAAAGCATCTCACACCCACCGTGGGTTTATATTAGCTTCCCACTGTTGGTTCCTTTCAGTATCTATCATTGTAATATGGAGGGTGTTTTTTAGTGACCTCACCTTGTTTGGCACCTCTGAAGTTCTTCATGGTGATGCCTGTCATGCTAGCTGATATTCTTCTAGACAATATGATGTCCTCTGAGATCAAACTCATGCTAAAAGCCAGGAATTCTCTTTAAATGATCACTGCTTGGTGCTATACACAGGAAACCCTGTCTTCTTGTTTCCTATGATCCTTGTCCTCCTGGTGATACCTTCTGGCAGAAACCTGTTTCAGCTCTTTGTACTCCTTTCATAGAACAAGGAATCATATGAAATCATGTCATGTTTTTGTCCTTCATTTTTAATTTGTATTTCTTTTTTCATACTTTGACCAGTTTTTACTGCATTTTACATTCTTCCTGATTTTTAAGAGCTCTTTTTTTAATATCATAGGAGTCTTGAACCTAATTAACTTGTCAAATTTGTGGCATATATTTTATTACATGGTGTAAATTTCCATTAAGTATCTTCATGATCTTTATTTTGCATTCAGAAGTTAAAACTTTATATATAGACACAATATATGAGCTTTTGTTTGGCTTCTTCCATTGCTTTATTTTATTTTTTTTCTTTTCAAGACCTACCCAAGGTTCATCTGTATCTTCTTCTACCTTTGTTTCCATTTTTGTACCTGACTCCTCAAGTCATGTGGAATTAATTTAGTGTATGTTGTAATGTGTGAACCTGTCTTCTTTGTTTTTCTCCATTCTGACCAATTTTGCCAGAACAAAGAAGTGAGGAGAAAAAGATTGATTTTCCCACTTAATTATGATACTACCTCTACCATATATTTAATTTTTACATGAAAAAACATTTAAATGTTGGGATTCCTATTGAAATTCATCAGTCTCTCTGTGGATTCCTGAATAAGTAATATACTGTTCTAATAATTATACTTATAAGTTTCATAACTTATAGGAAATATCCCCTTTTCACCTTTTTTTTCCAGAAAAAATTTTTGAATAGTCTTACCAGTTTTTCCAAATGTACCTCAGAATTTCTTCTATAAATTTCTGATTTTACCCCCTTTGCATAATTTAAAAATATATTTTAAAATCCCTTTATTTGCAGTAACCTTACATTATCCATTTACATGTGCTATTCTAGGGTGAAAAATAATTTTAAATGAAAATTGTAAGCAATTTAAAGAACTGCTCAAAGTTCTCTGGCTGATTGGCTATTTTTCTTAAAATAGTAATAATAGTAACTAATAATATCTGTTTTTCCTGAAGCACTTATTATATGCTAGGCATTGCCTATGTGCTTTATATGCATTTTCTCAATCCACACAATTCTATGCTGTAGTGACTTTTATTATCTTTATTTTATATCTGAGAAAACTGAGATTTTAAAAGCTTAACTTCAAGATCATATTGGTAGCAAGGGGCAGAGATGTGATTTAACTCAATGTCAATATGATTCCAGAGTGTTGCTCTTAACTATGATGTCAGAAAAGAAAGCAATTCAGAATTCTATAATATCTCATTTTGATGTATTGGTCATTTGTTATTACCATTACTATTAAAATTCATATATCAGATATTAAGTTAGTGGGTGAAAACTAAAATACTGGCCTAAGTACATAAATCAACAAGTATTTACTGAATATTTATCAGATGTCAGTATTTTGGTAGACATTTATTAGGATAAAATGTGATTACTATCTTCAAGAATCCAATTATCTACCAAGGAAGTGAGAATGACTATGTGAGAAATAATTCAGCTCTAAACTATAAGATACTAAGAATAAATTCAATGGAAGTTCATAAAAAGTTGGTCACAGGCTGTAGTGCAAAGAAGGGCTTCATGAAACCATTGAAATAAACCTGAAGAATAAAGAGGAATGAACACAACTTAGAAACTTACAGATTCATCACCTAATTTGACAATTTAATTTAAAAAAACATTTTTGTAATGCAGACTATATGCAAAGCATTGGAACTGTAAAAGGTAAAGCACTAGACCCCACCTTTAAGGAATTCAAATAGTTTTCTTTTAAGTATATAGTACAAAATATTATGTTGTGTGTTTGTATAAAGTGCTGCAGACAAATGTAAGAAGAAATCATACCTTTCTGGAGGAATCAAAGACAAATTTTAAAAATCGAGAGAGCCAATGGCTTTCAAGCTGGCCCTAAAGGATGAGGTAGTAGCAGTTGATTCTACTATACTTACACTTACACTTGCACTTATACTACAAGGTAGACCCAACCCTCCTGGGCATTGGTAAAGGCATGCCAATAAGATAGGTCTCATTCTTCAAACCAGAAGAGCAAGCTTTTTCCTTCCTGGTCTATAATATCTACTTTGCAGAAGGGATATAAGGCAATGTGGATGGGCAGCTATGGGATTTATTGCCTATACTAACTTGAGAAGGGCCAGAGGGAGAATACAGATGTCTTAAGTACTCAAGAAATTCTTGGATTTACATACTAAAGTTTAAAAAATATAAGAACATGTGTTTCTTATTGTGTTTGCTCTTTCCTCCATCTAGATTCTTATGTAAGTCTCCCCTCAGTCAGAATTATAATAGTATCACACACACTGATAGGGCTCCATTTCTTCAAGTTCCCCATATTTTTATGGCATTGTGAGATAGGGAGGGATTTGGTGTCCCAGACAACCTTATTTGGCACCTGCATAATCCTTCCTTGATGGTACACTTAATTATCTGAAAGCTGGTTGGTTTCCTTCCAAGTGCACTGCAAACCATATTGTTAATCTTGTAAATGCCAGTTGGGGTTAAGCTGACTTGGCTCCTTTTTTCACTGTCCTTGTACTTTGGGTTCAGCTTATTTGGCAAGGCTGGTTTTTCTTTGCTTATGTCTATTTCTAATACACTATTAGAGGACTTTTTTTTTTTTTTTACATCCCATCAGCAATTCTCCAGGAACACAAGTTTGCAGAATAGCAGTCCAAGTACAAAGGTAAGCAAAGGCACAGGGTTTGTCCACAGAACATGGGGGTTTCAGAGTAGGTAGAGCAGAAGCCCATTAGGAACTGGAGGTTATAGTGGAAAAGCAGCTAATGCTCAGGTTGTACATAACGCCAAGGTGTTTGGGCTTTATTCTGTTGAATAAATGGAATAGTGACTGATCTGTGAATATAGAATCACTCTGTTAGCAGAATAGAGAATGAATTAGAAGGAGGTAAATGGCAATAGTGTTAGGAACATCAGTGTTAAAAAGGTTATTAATATAGTCAATTGGGATTAATCCATTTCTACTTGTATTCTAATGTGGTAGGAATTTTTTTTAAGTAGTTGAAATTGGACAGGAAAGAAAGTGAGATAAGAAAGGAGAGAAATGTAGGTCTAATTTTAAATAACAATTTATTCTTTTTGTTGTTTTGGGTTTTTTTTTAAAGGTTTTATTGGGGAATTGTGGGAGGGGAACAGCGCTGGGGAATCTGGGGAAGGGGAACAGACAAGTTGCTGTCCTTTTGTTCTTCAGTCTAGTTATGGAGGATGTCGCTTCACTGGCCCATGTTGGTATGATCATTGCGCTCTTCCCAGGTGAGGCAGTCACTCACTGGCCATTGGACAGCCGCTCATGGTGGCTCACAGCAGATCATGAAAGCTCACGCCCGCTGCTGGCCAGCCCCACTGCAGCCTATGCCATCACAGGTGACTCATGGCAGCCCAGCTCCAGGTCAAGCTGTTGTTCACCATCTTAGCTGTAGAGGGCACAATGTCACTGACCCTCATATGTGGGATCCGAACCGGGGCCCTGCTGCTCAGAGCTGGCATCCCAAGCCAACTCCTAACCAATGTGCCACTCAACCGGCCCAACAATTTATTCTTTATAATATTGATATGACTAACTGAAATTATATACTGGGATTGCCAAAAAAAAGTATATAAGTGGACACTTTGGTCAATGCGCTTGCTCAAGCAGTAGTTCACTGTAATTAGAAGTGTCTGGATGATGATAGTAACCACTTTGGGCTCCTCTTGTAATTGCAGAAGCCAAGCATGACCTTGTATTCATCTTTTGTTATAGGAATATATTGAGTATGACAATTTTAATACAGTTTCCTTTCTTAAAATATGTATACAAGAGGTCAGACAATTAAGTTCACAAACTTTCCTCTGTGTGCTTACATGGTGGAAAGTTCGTGAACTTAATTATTTGACCTCACACCTTTTTTTTGGCACCCTCTGTATATGTACCACCTCCTCCTTATCCATTCATCCATCAAGGGACATCTAAGATGCTTCCACATGTTGGTTATTGTAAACAATGCTACAATGAATATATAGATGTATATGTCCTCTCAAAATAGCATTTTGAGTTTCTTTGGATAAATACCCAGAAGTGGGATTACTGGGTTCTACTTTGTTTTTTGTTATAGCCTTTGATTTTAAAGTCTATCCTATCTGATATAAATATTGCTACCCCAGCTTTTTTTTTAAATTTTCATGAGGTATCTTTTTCCATCATTTTACTTTCAGTCTATGTGTGTCATTCAATCTGAAGTAGTCTCTTGCAGGCAGCATATGTAACAGTCTTGTTTTTTTATGCATTCAGCAACCCTGTCTTTTCATTGGAACATTTAATCCATTTACATTGAAAGTAAATGTTGATAGGTATGTAGTTATTGCCATTTGATTATACACTTTTTTTTCATCTTAAAGAAGTCCCTCTAAGATTCCTTGTAATACTGGTTTGGTGGTAATGAACTCCTTTAGCTTTTTCTTGTATGGGAAGCTCTTTATTTGTCCTTCGATTCTAAGTGATAGCTTTGCTGGGTAGAGTAATCTTGGTTGTAAGTCCTTGCTTTTCATCACTTCGAATATTTCCTGACAATCCCTTCTGGCCTACAAGTTTCTGTTGAGATGTCAGCTGACAGTCTTATGGGAGTCCCTTGGAGGTAACTCATTACTTTTCTCTTGCTACTTTTAAGATTATTTCTTTGTCTTTAACCTTTGGCATTTTAATTATGATGTGTCTTGGTGTGGGCCTCTTTGGGTTCATCTTGTTTGGGACTCTCTGCACTTCCTGGACTTGTATGTCTGTTTCCTTCACCAGCTTAGGGAAGTTTTCCATCATTATTTCTTCAGATAGGTTTTCAATTCCTTGCTCTCGCTCTCTTTTCCTATGAGGTAAATATTGGTACACTTGATATAGTCCCAGAGGCTCCTTACACTATCCTTATTTTTTTTTCTTTCATTTTGCTGTTCTGTTTGGGTGTTTTCCATGACCTTATTTTCTAAAACATTGACTTGATCCTCTGCTTTATCTAATCTACTGTTGATTCCCTCTAATGTATTCTTCTTTTCAGTTATTGTATTTTTTATTTCTGACTGTTTCTTTTCAATGTTTTCTACCTCTATTTTTATGTTTCCTATCTCTTTGTTAAATTCTCCCTGAGATCACTGAGCATCCTAATAATGAGTGTTTTGAACTCTGTGTCTGGTAGATTGCTTGTCTCTATTTTATTTAGTTTTCTTTCTGGAACTTTGTTCTGTTCTTTCATTTGAGACATGTTTCTTTGTCTCCCCAGTTTGGCCACCTTCCTGTGCTTATTTCTCTGTATTAGGTAGGCCTGCTATGCCTCTCAGTCTTAGTAGAGAGGCCTTATGTAGTAGGTGTCCTGTGGGATCCAGTGGTGCAGTCTTTCTGGTCAACAGAGCCGAATGCTCCAGGTGTTTCCCTTGTTTGGGTTGTGTGTACACTCCTGTTGTAGTTGAACCTTGGTTGCTGTTTGCACATTAATGGAAGAAATTGACCCTCAGGCTGATTGGTTGTGAGGACTGACTATGATGACAGTGGAGGAGCTATTGTGCAGGGACTGACCCTATGGAGCAGGATTCACTTTAGCAGGGCTCTGGTGCCTGCCTAGTCTGCTCTTTGGGTGTGTCATCCTTGGAAGTGGCAGGGTGATGCTCTGGTCCTGTCCAAAGTTGGCCTCTGGGTATGCCAGTTCCCAGGACCTCCTCAGAGGAGCCCCACCACAGGCCAACTTCAGCCACAGCCTGTGCCCTCCCCAGGTCCACCTGGCATGAACCACAAAGCAATCCAAAGATGGCCACCACCTGTGCTGAGTCTGGATGTGCCTCAAGATGACCAGCCACAAACTGAGACTGTCTGTGGCTAGTGCCAGGGTTAGGGCTACTCAGCAAGAAATACAGAACACCCCAAGGCTGTATATTGCTTGTTTGGGTTTTGTGAACCTTTGAGAGATTTTAGGAAAGTCTGCAGCATGAGCCAAGACAGACTGTATGGAAAAGTCACTGGAAGCAGTTTGGGTGTGTCCTAAAGTTGGGTGGGGCAGCACTTTTGGGAATCACCCAGAGCAGGACAAATGCATGGTGTTAGCTAGGTTGATGGAGACTCAGATATGGTGGCAGTTGCCTGTGTTTGCACACCGGGAAGGGGGGCGGGGGGGGGACTCAACAAATAAACAATGGCTTCCTCCATCTCCTCCATCTGGGAAGAAGGTGTCCCCCAGGCCTCACCCTGAAACCAGACAACTCAGTTCCTCCCCGAATGTCTTTGGTGCCTTTGGAGCTGCTGTCCCGGTGCTAGAGCTCAGAGCCAGTGATTTCATCAGTGAGTAAGTCTGTGCATGGTCCCTTTAAGAGGAACACTGGGGATTCCAGCTTCCCTTCATCTCACTCAGTCACAATCTTTGCTGGTTTTCACAGCCAGAGTTACGGGGACTTCTCTCCCCAGCACTGGAATCCTGGGCTGGGGAACCTGGTGCGGGGCTGGTATCCCTCACTCTGTCTGGGGGGGACTTCTGCAACTGAGATATTCCTCCTGATATTTAATGGTCACACGAGAGTGTGAGACCTGCCTGTTCTGCATCTTCTACCAGTCTTGAGGTGGCTTTTTCTGTATATCCTTAGTTGTAGGGTTTTGGTTCAGCTGGACTTCAGGTGATTCTCACTGATGGTTGTTCTGTAGTTTCATTGTAATTTTGATGTGGTCATTAAAGGACATGGACACAACATTTACCTACTCCACCATCTTGACTGGAAATCTCCTCTATAAAACTCTTTACGGTCTTCTTGAGGAAATTAATTTCCCCATTTCCGACTTTTTCAGTACCTGATTACTTGGGGGATAAGCTGAAAAGAAAAGATGATCTGCTATGAAAGCATCATTTTCTTACATTTCTTTTTCCTTAAGAAAGGACTGTGGGCATAACATAATGTTACGTTTGCAAGCCAGTGGGCCTCATGACATGAAACAATTACATTAATTACTTTTCTTGAAAGTATATCTAGGGCTTTTGCCACATTATGGAAACACAGTTAAGTACTTTTTCCTTATCTACAATCCAAGTTAAAGGCTTAGATGCATGCCGAGATTTCCAGTCCCTTGAATCTCCAGGGTGTTTGAAAATGTCTGAAATCTCTTTAAAGAGCATATTAACATGTATCCAAAAAGTTAGACTGTAATACTATTTAACTGCTCGATTTTTCCATTATGGGTCTGTCAGCAGGAATATGTTGCCCTATAGTACATGACAAGTGAAAACGCTAGTAAAATTGTTTTTCATAGACAGAAAAAATACCAAAGAAGCAATTTCTTAGCTAAAATGTCACCTGTTAGATGTATAGGGCTCACTGTATTTTGTTGCCCTGGTAACGGATGGTGTAAAATGACTCCTTTGCACCGCTCCATCAGAGTGATTGCATCCTGTTTTTTCCATCATTTTACAAGAGGCTGTTTTCATTCTCCCTTCCTGGCCATATTAAGTGTAAAGAGATTGAATTACTGTGCTGTACCCTCTCCATCCGATCTGGATTTAAGAGTTGATATTGATGTACTGAGAACTGTGTGCTTCTTCAAGAAAAAAAAAGCTACAAATTATAATGAATTTGACTTTTATGTATCGACCATTCAAGAGTTGAAGTAGGGTTTCTGCACCCAAGGGATAGACATGGCCTGATCAGCATTTTTCACTTGAACGAATCCAATTGATAAAGCAATATACTCAGTGTCACTTTGCTTGATCTCCAGGTTTAACAATAGTCATGCTAAAAGTAGATACATTACTCTATAAATTTTAACCCATAAAAAAATGTGCTAGCCATAGCTTTCTACGGCTGTACTTCTTCCAACTTTTAACCTAGCAGGGCAAAAAGGAGACCCACTTCAAAATTGTGCTGAGACCGTGCAAGTGTGAGCAATGTGTATTCATCAGGTATGTATTCATGACAATCAGGAGCTAGACACCTCTTTACTTTCTTGCCCAAACCACCAAATCAGAAAGTATTTCCTGAAAAAACTGGCTTCTTGTTCTCATAAATGGAAAATTACTCTCCAAAGTGACACACTGCTTTATAATTATCCAACTGTTTCACTCTGTCACTATGAACTTAATGCCTCAAAAATCATTTGTCTGAAAATTTCATTTGTCCCATATTTGAAATAAGAGAGTGATTTTCTTAAAGCAAGGGGTTTTGTTAATGTACTTTGGGTAATTTAATTTTTTACCATTGCTATATAATACTTGTCACTCCACTACATGTATTTTTTTTTCTTTTATAACTTAGAAGTACATAGACAAAACAAATGAGAGAATGTGAGGCAAACTGAAGATAGGACATTTCAAAAGAATGGGAAACTTTGACCCCTGCCTTGCTCTGAGGGTTGGGGGCAGAAACAATGGGGTTATCTACTTCATTTACTTAAAAGTTTTGTCATAGGAAAAAGATATCTAGTTAATTGCATTCCTTGAATGGTAATTCCTGTTCAGAATTTTATATAAGAGGCTATTTTGAAGTCCTACCACTTGTTCACGATTGGAGAGGCAAGAGATTCTGCCCATGCTGCCAATTTGGATAACTGTGTGTTTAGACATTTTAAGTGACTTTAACCACAGTGATAAATGATCATTTCCCTTCATAGGGGAAACATTGCAAACATTTAAATAGCTAACTAATGACCTTTTTATTGTTTGATTATTCTTAATATGTATACAACAGGAAACTGTGGTATTGATTTGTTCTTTTCTGGTAAGTTGGCTATCAAAGTTTCTTCATTTTAAATCAATCTGTCTGCATGTCCTTTTGGTCTCTGTCTATCTCTTCTCTCTGTTTCTCTGTCTCTGTCTCCCTCTCTCTCTCTCTATCTCTCTTTCTATCTTCTGTTATCTACCTCCTGCTGCCTCTTGACCCAGTTTCCTAAATTGTCTATATCCCAGAAATTCCCTAATGTAAGGTGTCCTGGTCCCAAAAAGTCCTCAAAGGAAAACCAGCTCAGCTTCTAACATACTTATTGGCACCATCCTGTCATTGAAATGATATGTCCCCTGTCCTTGTGAATTTCTGTCATGGAATTAACATCCTAAAGCAGTGGTTCTCTCACTGTGGTCCCTGGACCAGTAGCATCAGCATTGCTTGGGAATTAGTTAGAAATGCAAATTGTCAGGCCCAGCCCAGAGCTACAGAACCAGACTCTGGAGATTGGGCCCAGTAATCTGTATTTTAACATGCCCTCTAGGTGATTCTAATGCTTGCTCTTTGAGGACCACTGTTCTGAACTTCAGTTCATTCAGTTAGTCCATTCTGGTGATCAAATCTATATCACAGCCACAATCATAAGTGAAACCAACTGATTTCATGTGACATAGGCTAGGACAAGTTGCTTTAATGATCTTTGTTCCCCACTTGCCACTGACCAAGAGTTTACTCATTTTTATCTTATGAATCTTACAGAGTTTAGAGAGAGGAATACCTTAAAGTATCTTCAAGCAAGAGCAACCAAGCCATAAGTATAAGAGGAATTGAGAGGGAAATACTATCAGAATCAGTTTCTAGGCTGGAGTTCTATTCACGGCTTGCTGCTAACTCAGTGTTCTTCAATAGCTCATGCAGCCTCTGTCTCCTCGTTTGCAAATGGGAATAAAACCATCTAAGTCAGCGGTTCTCAACCTGTGGGTCATGACCCCTTTGGGGGCCGAATGACCCTTTCACAGGGGTCACCTAAGACCATCGGAAAACAAAAAGATATTCACATTACGATTCATAACAGTAGCCAAATTACAGTTATAGAGTAGCAACGAAAATAATTTGATGGTTGGGGGTCACCACAACATGAGGAACTGTATTAAGGGGTCGCAGCATTAGGAAGGTTGAGAACCGCTGATCTAAGTCAGGGGAGTCATCATAAGAGATCAGATGATAGCCATGAAATTATAAAGAGCTACACAACTACAAGAAGATGCTATTAATATTATAATCACTTTTTATCTTTAATGATAGCCTTAGAATAATTACAAAGGATTTAGATAATGAACTACTGTTAATACCAAATGTCTTTTTCTTCTCTCGATGCTCCTGGAGAAATCAGGGATTTTTTTTTTTTTTTTTTTTTGTAAAACTCTCTCTTTCCTCTCTCCTCTCCTCTCTCTTCCTCTCTTCCTCTCTTTCTTGGTTCTGGACTCATTGTATAAATAGCCTGGCACATAATACCACCTGCTTAGAAGATGGCATGAAAGAGCAGCTCTCATTTTGTGCTCAATCACTGAACTAGTCCTTCACCCATATTTTAAGAAAGATAAGTGAGCTGCCAGGGGAAAGTGCCTTATAAATATATTTCCTTTGCAGGATTACAGGACATGGAGAAACTGACAGTCATATATAGTCCTTTCTGGAATGTGTCATATATTACTGGACTGGGCTAATCAAGTGAGAAGTTTTGGGGTGGTTAGGACACTAGGATCAAAAACTTATACATATGTGGATGGGAACTCACAGCCCTCCTTCCAACTCACCCACTCTCCCCCCAGCCACCCCCCAACACACACACATCATCAGAGATTGAAATATTTAGAGAAGCTCTGTCCAGTAGAAAATCATACAAGCCACATATGTCATTTAAGTTTTTCTCAGAACATTAAAAAGTATTAAAAAACAGGTGAAATTAATTTTAAGAATACATGTTATTTAACCCAAACTATTATTATTTTAACATTAATCACTGTAAACATTAGTGAAATAGCTGACATTCTCCTTATCACACTAATGCAGTGTGTATTTTAAACTGAAGAGCACGTTTCCATTTGGACTAGTCACATTTCAAATGCTCAGTAGCCACACGTTGTGAGTGTGGCTAAGGAGCACGGTATCGGACAACAGAAGTTTAGAGAATCTTACTTTTAAAATGCAGATTGGGAAAACATCAGCAGGCTTACAGAAAAGGTGGAAGTCCTTCAAAGTGTGTAGAGTAGCCACTTCTGCAGCTAGCGTGCCTTTCTCTTCTTGCCCACATTGTTTTTCCTCCCCTCTTCTGTTCACACACACGTGTGCAGACCCACACATACTCTCTCAAACACACATGCACACACACACATTCACACATACAAACACATGCACACACACATACTCTCTCACACACACATTCACACATGCACACACACATACTCTCTCACACACATGCATACACACACATGCACACACACATGCACTCACACACACTCACACACTCACATGCACATTCACACACACACTCACATGCACATTCACACACACACACACTCACACACTCACCCACACACACACACACACTCACCCACACACTCACATTCACACACAATCACTCAGCCACTCCCCCCTCACTCACAAACATTTATGCACACACACACACACATACACACACACTCACTCTCACTCACTATGCTTCCGTGCGACACAATCATCAGGCCAAACTTCTTCGTCTCCCTTTCAGACGCTATCGCTTTTATCTGTCTCAGCTGAGTGAGACCTTATCCTTCGGAACAGTAAACGGAAGGCGACAGTGCAGGCTTGGATTATTGAACGTGCTGCACTCACGTCAAACAGTGCTCCTATCCTCTTCAAAAGCCAAGCACTGAACGGCACTTTTTACAGGCTTGGTGTTGTTTCTAGTCACCATTTCCCGATTTGTTAAGACAAAAGAGGAAGATGGAGAAACAGATTCAGAGGAGTAGTAAGACCTCCTTCCCACCTCAGCCCTGACCTTTCGAGGAAGGAGAGGGTCTGTGTAGAGAGGCAAACCTATACCTTCAGCTTCCTAAACATAGATCATGGTCATGGTTTGAAAAAAGTGAAATTTTCTAGGGAAGCATCGTAATATTAAAAAGTGACTAAAACCAAGTCATCTTAAAACCACTCAAAACATTATGAACCTTTAAAAATTAGTGTGTGTTAATATTACTAGAAAATTTGTAAAAATGCCTATGATGCCTATGTGATGCCTTTTTTCTTTTGAAAAAAATAGCTTTTGATCAGTGGAATCTCTTTGGGAACAGATAATAATCATTTTGGGTAAACTCTACATCAACATTATATCCCATTACCTCTTCACCCCAACTCCATGTCCAGGGAACATCTTCCTAAATCGCCCTGACAGGCTGACCCTCTGGTCGTATATTCTGCCACCCTCGTCTGCGTGTACACATGTGTTTTTCCGCATCAGCACCGTGCCGGCTCATTTAGCCCTGCTGATTTGAATCAACTGGATAAAATTTTATGGCGCTCTGTGATTGTAAATATGCCTCCTCTCATTCACAGCCTGGGAAGGCTGGAGGGCCATTACATCTTAATTGGGTAATTTCTTTTTTTAGATCTCTGAAGGCAGGGTTGCTGCATCAAAGCACCTCAGAGCAGGGCTCTAGTGCCAGCTGGTATTAAAATGCTGGCAATTCCAAGAGGACCCAAGATCTTATTCATGAAGTGGAATTTTTAGGACTTTAAAACAATTTAACTTGTTTCAAAACAGAGATTTGCATCTATAATGCCAACAGGTTTGAAATGGAAAATATTTGGTCTAAAAGAACTCTTTTGTTCCGATTTTCTCTCCCCCCCCCCGTTTCATGCACACTGCACTTTTAGCGATTTCAACAAACTTCAAAACCATGTGTTTGAATACCAAAGGAATTTGTTCTAGTTCATTTGCAGAATGTGTTTGGATGTAGACATAAATGTAAACATACACACACACACATCCACACACCTTAAAGTTCAAAGGAAAGGGGTCACTTCTTTCAGTCCATAATTGCAACAATTAATGGTGCAATCCTCTGCTGCCATTTCGCAGAGGACCAATATAACAAAATGAAGCAAGGTAGTTTTGATTTAGAATAAAAGCTGCAGTGTAAAAATGTAAATGATATAATCTTTGCACAAAGTATTATGAATCAAATCAAAACAGAAGAACAGGAATAAAAGAACTATTGCCAGGAGGAGAGGGAGGTAGACAGAGGCAGGAAACAGTAGTAGGTGCCGTTCCCACCACTGCAGAATCTGCACAGCAAATTGCTGCGCTTTAAGGAGAAGTAGCAATCAGCACCAACGGAAGTATTCCCGAATGCAGTCATAATGACATTCCTCTTCTCCCTCTTGTGTCTAGTACTATAGGCCATCATCAGAAATGTGCACCATCCCACAAGGTACATGTTGTAAAGACAGGAAAACCCCTGCATGTGATTCCAAGACCAAGAGTCTTCTGTGTATGAGGCATGTACCCCATGTCACACAGGGTCCGGCACTTAGAAGGGCCCCACATTTGATTAAATGCTGTGATGTTACCATCCCGAAAATGAAATTCTTAGTAATTTTTAATAAGGGGCTGCACATTTTTATTTTACACTGGGACCTACAAATTATGTAGCCAGTCCTAGATGGATAAAATATAGCTATCCAGCTAGAGATTGTCCAGTTGAAAAGTGTTTCACCTACAGCTTCTCTGACTAGGTAATCATATCAGGGAAAATGAAAACAACATTTCATTTTATAAAGCCACTCCTGTCCCTGTCCTTGCTGGTTCCCAAAAGAACTGTGGGGTTGTCAAAAAGTAGTCCTGGACCCCAGCTTTGCCTCAAAAACCCACCAGGGCTGTTCTTGATTCCTCCATTAATTGGGTTGAGTTACAGAGCACCCCATGTCACGTCACATCAAACATGACTTGATGTGACAAGACATAACAGGAGCTGGTGAAAAATAGAAGGAGAATGGGAAGAAAATGTCTTTTTGTTTAAAATGCCAAGGAGGATGTGAGACAAACCTAGGAGAGCAGAGGTGACCATAATAAAATAATGCTGCTAAATTATAAATGATAGTCTGCATCTCTGGCCCTTTTCATCTGTAGCTGACAAGGCGCCACACATGTGGTTAAGCCTTCTTGTCATTTCTTTGTGGATTCTCTTTGCAACATACCTTGGTGTGAGAGGGTCATGCGTGAGTCTTCCTCATTCAAAGATGAGATGGATCCAAATCTGATAGAAAGCTGTTTAAAAGAAACAGTGCACAAAAGCTTCAAAAAGAACACTAAGAAGGTAGTTGTCGAAGGCTAAAATAGGCAGAAGGCCATCATATGGTTCCTTTTTGATTACTGAAGGAAACAAATTAGAAGTTCTTTTTTGAAAACGGTTGCTGCTAGTGACTTCATGCAGGAGCAGGTGACTCGAGGAAGGGAAGATATGTGCTAGGATCATGTCATCTCATATTTAAAGAGTATTACCTGATGTGAGGATTTTTCAAAGGCAAAAGGACATTGAGGATGGCCCATTCTTCTGGGAAGAACTGTTCAGTGCTCCTGGGAAGGCCATTGCCAGCATTTGCAAGTGCAGGATTCAGTTTCCTCTCAATTAGGCTTAAGTAAGTCAGTTCCCATCGTTCTGGATTGCGAGTAGGGTTAGAATGGCTCTGCCCAGTTGGCCGGGTAAATGACTCTATGGGAAGATGTCAAGAGTTCCACAGAGCTCAAGGCCTGGAGCTGTGGAGTCAGGGTATTCTAAAATAAGACGTACCTTCCTGGCACACAAGGGGAAGACTGGAGTTAGCTCAAGACCTGCACTTCATCAGACCTGGGACGTCTCCAATAATCTGAACTCATACTCTGGCTTCATGGATATTTACAGCATGGAAGAGTGTTACAGGTGAAGATTTTAGAACCAAATTACCGGTGTTCAAATCAGCTTGATCTTTCCTCAACCAGTGTAACTTTGAATGAGTGATTTAACTCTTCTATGGCTCAGTTTCATTATATGTAAAATAGGGATGATAATACTCGTATACCTATTCATAGGGTTGTTGTCAGTATTCAATAGAAACAAATATATGTCAAACACTTAGAAGAATACCTGGTACATAGTAAGCAACTAATAAAAGTATTTAATAACTCTTAGTAATTCCCTTTCGGAAACACAGTGTTGGATATCAAATACCGATACTTACAATTACAAAATCAAATGAGTGATCTCATGGTCAGCTGTCGTATTTTTATAAAGCAAGCTTTACAGAATCTCCTTTTTCCTCTTCAGATATAATATTGTTTAGGTTCCCAACTTCTCTAGAATCTGGGACCCTATCAAGGAGTGGAGATTAGTAAGTCTAACAATAATTCTGGTGAACTAAGGTGGCAAAATGCAAAGTTGTCCAATGGACAGGGTATTTATTATTACATTTTGTATAGGTAACTGGGTTAATAATCTGCTTTTGTCATATTTGGGTTTATTGTGCCTTTGGTCAAAATGTAGATGATAATTTTTCTCAAGTTCACATAGATCATAGAGCTTGCAAGCTTTTCCGTCTCTTGGTTTTACCAAAAAAAAAAAAAAATCTCCAAATCCATGAAGTCAAAGAAACTAACTAAAAAACTCAGTTTTTTTCCACAGTGAAAGAGAGGATTTGGGGCTTTAAACTCATGTAAACTTTTGGAATGTTGCTTTTTTATATTACCAGTGACACTTCCAGAGCTTATAAGAAAGGAGATGAGTGGAGAGTAAATACCTGTGACAGTGGAGCTGAGAGGATATCAAATGTTCTAGCTTTAGCCTATCATGATCGTGAAAAAAAACCCTCCATCTACTGAAAGGTGGTCTTAACTTCTAGTATGCTATCTCACATTTAAAAATGTATTGTCTCTATGGCTTTCCAATGAAATTTTGAAAGATGTGAGACTACTTTAACATTTTTTGAATGAACTTAAAAATTAAATTCTTCTAGCTTTCCTGAAGTCACATGGAGTTAAATATAGTGGTAACTTGGAAAGAGCAGAAAGGTCACTTGACATTGGGGTCAGACAGAGTGCTTTACTTATCCACCATGGGCGTTTGGGTGAGAAATTTCATTGTCCCAAGCCTCTCTTCCTGTAGCTAAAAATTAGAAAAAACTTTTGGGGTTATTGTGAAGATTAGAAACAACACATTATAATGCATAATAGAAAGTGCACTGTCTTGATGCCTGAACAACAGTTGTAGGCACTCAATAAACACTAGGTTGTTATTATTACTACCACTACCAGTGCTATTATTTTATCATCATCTTCATTGTTGTCAGCATCATTATATGCCTCTACAACATCTTAGCTAATTTAGTTACTATTATCAGTGCTAACTGTCTAAAGTAGGATCAATACAATAAGTATATGCAATATATTAGTGGTGTCATTCTTTATCTGAAGTGTTTTCCATTAGGAAAGGGGAGAGGAAGCTGTGAGCCTGCATGGCATATGTGTTCACTTAAGCTAAGTGCTAATGCACTGACATTGGCAGCAGGAGTGGTGGACCTGCCAACCTTGTGGGGTTTCTAAAAGGGAGGGTTGGCATAAGGGGAATTCAGATAGAGACAGCAATGCAAATAACCTTACAGCAAGCATTGTGGCTACTCCTGGGCACTTTGCTTATTTATAGTTCAAAGCTGATCTGAAAGGCAATAAGAAAAATGACTTAATGGTACCTCCTCAGCTTGAAGCAGGCCTTACTTTTCACCTGGTGAGAGCTCTGAACAAAATCCCAGTCAGCCTAATAGCTAAGCCATGCCAAGGGAGTGTCAGGAGGAATCAGGTGCTCACCAGGAAGCTGTTGCCCTGAGTGGCAGACTGTATGGTTTTGTTTGCTTTTTCCTGTTCTTTTCTTTCTCTCACTAAGATGTCAGGCTGCCCACAACCCTTGGGGGGAAGCCCTTGTTTTTTGAGCCGTCTTATTCCAGAGCTATTTGGAGAGAATCCAGGGAAACATGAACTGCAGTGACTAAAGGGTTGGACTGGCACCCATGACGGAAGGTTAAAGAGAGGGTTAATTAAGCCGTCAGGAAGAGTTGAGCATAGTTGAACAAAGGTCTTCAAGTACACGCAGTAGGATTGCATAGGGAATAAAAAGCAGTTGTGTGCTGTCTCTAAGACAGTGGTTTTCAACCTGTGGGTCACAACTCCTTTGGGGGTAGAACAGCCCTTTCACAGGGGTCGCCTAAGACCATAGGAAAACAAAAAGATATTTACATTATGTTTCATAACAGTAGCAAAATTACAGTTATAGAGTAGCAACGAAAATAATTTTATGGTTGGGGGTCACCACAATATGAGGAACTGTATTAAGGGGTTGCAGCATTAGGAAGGTTGAGAACCACTGCTCTAAGAAGAACAGAATAAGAGGGACTGAACTCTAGACAAAGAAGCCCAAAGCCATCCCTTTGTGTTCACAGCCCCACCGTGAGTTCCCCTCTCAGCATGCATGCTGCTAAGTTGTCTGTTCACAACATAAGTGGAAAATAGAAGCAATGAATCTCACCTCACTGGGCCTCTGAAAGATGGTAGAAGATGGGTTTCAATGAAGAGATGGCCTGGCTCTAGGCCCATGGTAATCTCCAAAGCACTCTTCTTCCACTCTATAAAGGGTTCCATTTTTATTGCCTTCACAGCAACCTTTGTCTTCATCATATCAAAAGTGTAACCCTGTTAAACTATGCAAGGAGTAATGAAGTAATATAAAATAAGGTCACACTCATTAAGTAATGGGGCTAAGCTGCTTTCATACCAACACTGACATGCACCCGCTTTACTAGTTCCCATCTGTGTCTATACAAGCCAGAGTTGTCTAGTAGGTCAAGTTACAGTCAACTTGTATCATGATAGCTCTGTATCCTGAACTACCACAACAGCCTAGGAAGGAATACTACCTGCAGTAAGAGTAGACTTATCTCGATGGAGGCAAATTGGACTAGTTCAGGCCCTTGTAGCTATAGTAGATCTCAGTCTGGCCTCTCCTAAATTGGTGAACAGAAACAATGAAGGCATCTTTAGCCCCTATTCTAAACCACTTATCTAGTGAAATTGTGAAGCCAATGAAATTTATTTTATACCTTCCCACTCACCCCAGGCAACTGTCTCCTCCACTATCTCTGTCCTGCCAAGTTAAAATGAATCAAATAATTGCACAGTTATGAGAGATAGAAAGCCAATCTATAACAGAGACCACTCTACCTGAGTACTCCTTAAAGAGCTCAATGAATGTATTTATCAAGTTGGGTCTGATAACATAAGCTGTCTAGCTTGAGTTATTCATCCTCTGATCAGTTATCATGGGTCTATTATTCCCCAGGTATTGGAGAAAGTATTGGGGGACAGAGATAAACAGAATAGCACCCCCCCTTTTAAAAACTTGAAAAAATATCTGTGGTATTATTATATCTATATGAATAGAAAGAAAATTGGTTTGATTCAAGTGTATGATGCTGGGGAGTGATGGTAGAAGGTGAGGCCACAGAATTAGATATTGAAGTGTATTATCTGCCATGCTAGGAAGTTTGTGCTTTGTACTGCAACCACTGGGTCGGTGGGTGGGGCAATGGAAGCCTTTCAACATGATCATGATATAACTAGATTTGCCTCCTTGTTGTTGTTTTTTTTATTTTTGGCTTTTTGGGTTGAAGATTTTATTTTTTGTTTGTTTTTGGTTTTTGTCTAAAGAATGGAGGATGGACTGAATTGAGGGAAATTTTATGGGACGAAGATCAATTATCAACCTACAAAACATAAGGTGAAAGATGGCAGACGCCTAAACTAAGGCATTAATTTGAAAGATGAGAATACTTTGAAAGACGTGGAAAAGATAGAACTGACATAATTTGTAACTCTTTGGTATGTGTACATTTGAGACAGGGATAGCTGTGGATAACTGAGTTTTCCACCATGTTATAAAAATTTGTAGAGCACAGAGAAAAAAACAACAACAACTCTGAAGCCTGGCAAATACAAATGAATAGCCAACATTTAGTAAAGAGAAAAATAATTATCCTCGTTGTCTCCAAACTCTGTATCTTACTTCAAGACATGAAAAGGTACTTAAAGAAATAATCAAACTATTTCTTTGCAACCTTCTATGAGAAAACAGGATTCTGAGTTGCAACCACAACCTCTTTGTAAAGATCAGATTGTCCAGACCAATCTCATTTCCTTCTGTGCTGGAGTGACATACCAGGGTGATAAGAAGAAAGCAATAGTTGTAATCTACCTGGGATTCAGCTAAGGAATTGATTCTGATTACATTTTACCTGACATTCTTATTAACAAGTCAAAGAGATATAGGCAAGCTCCAGGATTATATTCAAAGGGGACCAAACTGAAAGGAAAAACTAAGAGGGTTTCCACTGTGGTCAATCTAGTTAATATCTTTCCTAGCTGCCATTGAGGAGAACACTAATCTTTGCTCTTCATTTGGAAGGCGTTGCTAATACAATTTCAAATTAATGATAATGAGTGAGGGTAATGTCCTTCCTCAAACAAATTTGATATAGAAAAGGGCAGGGGAGATAAAGATACAAGATGGAGAAAGATAGATGAGGCCGTGTGAGTGAGCAAATAGCAGAGGTTATTACTCGTACAAATGTGGAAGTTGGCTGAATTCCCACACTAAAATCATAACTCTGTCCTCATCAGGCTTCATGTCAGAGTTTAAAATAGGCTTCAAATATTTGAGATAAATCAGTTGGAGTTATTTAATAGTACTTGAGAATGGGGAAAAAATAGTTGTTTAAGGAACAAATTTTGCTTGTTCTCCATATATGCAAGACTAAGAGCAGGATTCTGGACACAGATATAGAGTTGGATACTAGATGTAGGATTGGTTCAATGTGTATTCATACATATATTAAGTAACTTCCTTGGAATGATTCTAAAGGGCTAGCTAACCAAACCTATCATCCCAGAAATTGCTAATCCTAACTGCTGAATGATAGCCGAATTTCCACCATTTGAAAAGGGAATTAAAATAGATTTAGTCATTTCTATGAGCCAAACACTATACATGGCCATCTCATATACCTTCTTAAAGAACCCTTGGAGGCACTATCATCTTCATTCTACAACAAAGGAACTTGGGCTCAGAGAAGCCAAGTTACAGTTAATCAATAGTGGAGCCAGTATTTTTGGCTAGGTTTGTCAGCTTCAGAACCTATGTTCTTCTGTTATACCACACTAAAAGCCCAGTCTTTTGAGTTACTATTTTCTTATACCCTTGGGAAAGTTGGCATTTGTCGTGGTGGCTAATTCTTTACACTTCGGTGTGAATAATTTTCAGAATCATGGCAACCTAGAGGAGGGTAGGGGGATTAGCAAGACGTGAGTGCTGAACAATTGGGAGGAGTGGAAGGGTGTATCTCCAAATGTAGGATAAGATACAATTCAGGAAACAGAGCAGCAAAGACAAATGCCTTAACCGTTTCTTGGCTAAACACCGATGGCTCATCATAGTGGATAGAAGAGTAGAATTGGTGTGGTTCCAGTAATAAGGAACAACACAAATGGCTCTCTCCTCTCCAAAACACACACACACACACACACACACACACACACACACACACACACACACAAATTGATTAGATTAACAGCAACTAAAACTTTAGATATATTCCACTGTCACTTGCTCACTTCAAAGATGGAAGACTCTGGTCCAGGCTGCTCTATATGCAGAGTCCCTTAGCTACTTATGGCTAAATGTACACTCAATTCTAGGTCTTGTGACTTCAATGGGCAAGTCTCCACTCCTGGGACTATCGATTTTTTTTACAGTTTAGGTTCATACCTATTTGAAATTATGTGTTCGGTTAAAGTACTTTCCTTTGGGATCATCTAACTCTTTTAGTTCTAGTTATTTACTAGCTTAAAATATAAGATAAAACTAGAAACCAGAAATCTATTGTAGAGGATATTTGCTATTTTTGATTTTCCAAAATCCATGAATTTCCCCCCTTCTCCTTGATAACAGTAGGCTGATTTCATTTGGGCATTACCTCCACCCCATTCATGGAAGAGTAGAAGAGTTGAACTGCAAAAAGATTCCTTTGATCCTAGCTGACATTTTTACTTGTGAGAATGTGATCCAATTTGGACAAATGAGATATGAAGAGGTATCTGCTAGAGGTTTCTGGGAGGCAAATTTCCACATACTTTAGAGAGAGCAACAAGAGGAGGCTGCCATTATTCCTCTGGATGGTGTGGAGTTGAGGTGGAGTTCTAGAGCTAGCATGACCATTTCTCTTACTGTAATGGGATTTTTAGTTTAATGACAAACTGAATGAACAAAGAAGGGCAAAATACATGAAAGTGAAACATAGGGCAAGAGTGGCCTGATGGTCCCAGGAATGTCAGCATCTAATTGCACCAGAAGGCATACATATATTTGAACCATTGAGTCCCATTTTAAGTTGAAGTCAGTTTTAAATAAGTTTTCTGTTACCTGCAATATAAACATCTTAACAAGATGTAGCTCTACTTTTTTTTTTTGTATATGCAAAAATTAACCCTACTGTGGTTGACTGATTGAACCAATCTGCAGGTTCACAAAATGGTATAACCAACAAATAGCCCCAAAGCTGTCCATGCACAAGGCAGTATGGAAGGTATTGGTTTAATACAGGGACCAATTCTCCATAGAGCATACAATCTATTTAGAGGAAAAGGGAATAAACCCCTGGAATAACCTAAAGGAAGATGGGCCTGACAATACCACATATTACAAGGGCTTGATATAGAACAAAAACTACAGAGGAGCTTAGAGGTGGGAAGTGTTCCTTTGACATGGGGTTATTAGGTAAGCTTTGTGCATGTGGTGAGGTTGAGCTGGCTCTTGAAATAGAAAGTGTGTGACAATAATGTTATTAATATCCACCTGGATTCTATCTACTGTCTGAAAACCAGATGGGAACCCCTAAGATGCAAAGATTTGACAGTTTCCACAGAGAACACTTCCCTCACTCTGGGTGTTTCTATGTGGATGGCATTCATCGAGAGCAGTGTTCTCAAAGTGGGGTTTCTGGACCAGCAGCATCACCATCACCTGGGACTTGTAGGAAATGCAAATGCTCAGGCTCCAATCCAGATCTCCTGACTCCAAAACTCTGGGAGTGAGGCCTAAAAATATGTATTTTGTAATTCTGATGCATACTCAAGTTTGAGAACCACTGACCTCAAAGGATTCTTAAAGTGTCTTTAACTGGGTGTTCATGTACTTGAATTAGAAGAAAATTTCACCTTTATTTGCACTAACCTCTAACCAAAATTTAGCATTTAGCATTATGGACAATAAAATAGAGTCATATTTAGCAGTATACGTCAACAATAGAAATTGGATATATATTCATTTCTCAGTCTGGTGGTTGCAGATATCTCAAAATATCACTAAAACCCATGGCTACTCTGAAATTATGGTAATTATTAGGCCTGCTGCTAGATCTTATTATTAATGTGTTAACACATATTACTATATCTCAAATTTTTAAAAACTATTTTGATAACTGTATTTTAATATAATTGATTTCCTTTGCAAGTCTATGTAAATTATTTTATGTTATTTAAACACAAGTCCTGGAAAGAAGACAAGGAGTCACTCATTGGACCACTGAAGGGGAGCATGGCAGGAAAAGTGTAAACCCCCGACTGAGTGGTAAGGCAGGTATCTCTTCCTCAGCCCCTCACTCAGCACTCCCAGCAGGAAGGGGGTGCCGATATAAGCGCTGAGAGATGTACAATAGAAGCTGTGGGGAAAGGCTTACTCCACCCCTTCCCCTTCCCTTGTGCCGCATCTGCCTGTGTGCAGAGCCCACAAGCCCCCATCTGCTCTGCACCATGCAGTTAGGGCTCCACAGTGGTCCAGCTCTGCTCCTCGTTTGTGAGTATGTTTGTCTCCTTCAGGGCTGAAGTACCAGAAAGCCCACGTGGACGCAGAACTAATGCCATGTGCAATATATATATATATATATATATATATATATATATATATATATATATATATATATATATATATATATATATATATATA
>NW_017731474.1:2274552-2280222 GCF_001890085.2 Hipposideros armiger
GCAGTGTCACTGGCCCTCATATGTGGGATCCGAACCAGGGCCCTCTGGCATCCCAAGCCAGCTCTTAACCAACGCGCCACTCGGCCGGCCCTCTTTGCACCTTTTTTTAACCATCCCTCTCCCAATAGTTTTGTATCTTCAGTTCAGAATCTATGAGTACTTAAGATGTCTGACTCTGTGTGTTTTTCACAAAGTACAGTAGTCCTCCCTTATCTGTCGGGGTGATGTTTCAAGACACCCAGTGGATACCTGAAACCACAGATAGTGCAAAACTGTATATATACTGTTTTTTCCTATACATATATACATATACTTTATGGCTTCTCTTTGGCATAATCACATTTCTATCATCACTACTCTTGTGCTTTGGGGCCATTATTAAGTAAAATAAGAGTTATTTGAACACAGGCGCTGTGATCCCTGACAGTCAATCTGATAACTGAGAAGGCTACTACATGAATAACGGAGAGTGTGTACAGCGTGGAAACACTGCACAAACGGATGACTCACATCCTGGGTGGGGGGAGTTGAAGGGCATGAGTTTCCATCATGTGATTTTTTTTCTCTTTCTTTCTTTTTTTTATTTTTGTATTAAAATTTATTGGGGTGACAATGGTTAGCAAAGTTACATAGGTTTCAGGTGTACAATTCCGTAATACATCATCTGTATATCACATTGTGTATTCACCATCCAGAGCCAGTTCTTTTTCCATCACCATATATTTGACCCCATTTACCCTCATCTATGACCCCCCTTCCCCCCTCACCTTCTGGTAACCTCTGAACTGTTGTCTGTGTCTATGCGTTTTTGTGTCTTCATTTGTTTGTCTTATTTTTTTGTAGTTTTCAGTTTTATATATCACATATCAGTGAAATCATATGGTTCTCGACTTTTTCTGTCTGACTTATTTCTCTTGGTATCATGTGATTTTCCATTTAGTATTTTTGGACTGCATTTGACTGTAGGTAACTGAAAATGCAGAAAGCAAAACTGCGGGTAAGGGTTGATTACTGTAACTAATTTAAACCTCATACCAACCATGTTACATGAGTCCTATTATCACCTCAATTATATAGATAAGCAAATAGACATCGAAAATGGAAGTCGTTTATCTGAGATCAAAACATACAGCTACTGAAGCACAAAAGCTGACATACGAACCCCTCAGTCTTAGCCTAAGTCACAATTTTATATATTCTGATAAATAATAGACTTTAGTGACAAGGATTCTTTATCCACAGCATGTCAGTCCAGCAAATCCTGTTGGAGGTAGCTGGCAGGGTACATGGGAGGGTACAGCCTGTAGCTTCAATGCACCGGGCACCAGCGCTCCTTGGGCTTCCAATCTACCTCCATGTCCAGAAGGAAAACTCATTTGTTTCTCCAAATTCCAGTGACTACTTCTGATTCCTATTTCAGACAGCTTCTTACCGCTGCAATAGCATTTCGGCACATGGCATATCGGCCTTTTGAAATTCTGAATGGAAAGACATATAATTGTCAAATCTCCCATTCTGATGAAAAGCAAAGCCTGGGAGGACAGACTCTGAACAGAGCGGCTTTGACGTTCATCAGCTCATTAGCAGGAGTCCTCCAGACACCTCTCCAACTCTTGGTGGTCAGTCCTACTCAGTGTTAACACAAGTGACTGGTCCTGTGAGTATAGAGAGAACTTTACTCCCTCATTAAAAAATAATTGCAGAAAGAGATGGGTATAAGGCCAAAATTGGGCTTGCCAGGCAGACGAGTAAAATGGACCATGCTCAGTTTGGTTACTTAAAGGGTAAAAGCTGCTATTTTGAGCAAGAGATGTTTCTGGCCATCCTTTGCATGGAAGTATTCAACATCATTGTGCTAAGGTGTGAAAGGGAAACCTGCCTCGGGGCTAATATGATAATACATATTTTCTGGGAGACTAGAGGAAAGGCAGCTAGTAATGTAATTTTTCATGCTTTTTTGTTGTTCAGCTAAAAATAAAAGTCTCATTAAAGAGAGTTTTAAATGAATTATATTTCTCCATTTCTCTCACAATTAATTTTTGCGCGGCCCAATTGCAATGTGCACGTCTGATGCTTCTTACCCCGAGCAAGGCGGCGTGTGAATTGCTTGGGGGACGGCAGAGGGCAGTGCTGAGCTGAAGCTGAAGCTGGAACCTTGCTTCTGGCTGTAAAATCGTGCTTATTAAATGAAATCTTAAGGCTAACTTAGCCACAGAGGAAATTAAACTGCTAATTATGTGTGTATAAAACACTAAAAGTGGGTCCAGTTGTTGCTCAAGATTTCAGAAACACCCACCTCTTCTCCTTGGTTTTAAAATATTTATGTAATTATGCCTGGAAATAGTACCTATAAACGGTTTTGTACAATTAAAAAAAAATTAGAGTTATCAGCTTGCAAAGCTCATCCCTTTCTAAGTAAATAAACAAAAGATTTGTGCTTTGAGTTTAGTTTTTTGTTTGTTTGTTTGTTTTCCAAATTGTCCCTGTCTTGATAAAATATGAGTCATCCAGGCCCTGTTGAGCAGAGTTCTAATGGATTGAGACAAGATGACCGCATTATTTTTACAGCATTTTCTTAAAAAACAGATTTCTGTGGAGACAGAAATTCCAAAGATTTGGGAGATTTGGAGAGGAGCTTATTCTGATTTGGGAGGGAAAAGGAACAATGATTTCCTGAATGTGCATAAGCATTTAGAAAGGTGATGTCATTGTGGGCTTATCCTCATGACAAGGAAATAAAAAACAGATTATCTCAAAGTAAGTGAGGCCAAGATTATTTTAGGTTCCTGGCACTGTGCAGCGCAGCCTGGTAGCTGTCCATAGATGATCAGATAAGTGAAAGGGAAAGGAATATGATACCAGGTTTTAATAAAAATATAAATACAAACTGACAGGGAATGTCTATGTTACAGTGAATAATTTGAGTAATTTGCATGGCCCCAGTCCTTCAGTTTGCAAATCGTTTTTCATTGCATTTCGATCTCTTTTAGGTCCTTACTACTTACAGTGTGTTCCCTAGATCATCAGCACACCTTGGGAGACTGTTAGAAATGCAGAATCTGGACCCACTAAGTCATAATCTGCATTCTAACACGTCTGCCTAAGATTGGATTGCATGCTCAAATTTGAGAAGCACCATTTAAGGTCTTATCTCAGTAATGTGCTTTCTCTGAAAGGGGCATCTTCCTGCTTTTAATATAGAGACAGTTCATAAAGCCTAGAACAGCAAATCTCATTTCGAATCAATTAAATAAGTTTTTATGGTTGTAGTTTTCCTCTTTGCAACAAATAAAGCCTTTTTGAAATATATTTTAGTGGATACTTTTTTTCCCAGCTGGTTTTAACTGGGCTTAAAACATCAGCCTATCATGACCTGGAGTCTGGGAAGAATTAATGCATATCAAGGACATGGCATTTGCATATTTCTTTTTAGTGTTTCTGGTCCTGCCATAGATGGGGAAACGTTGTGGGTTCACCACCCCTTCCATTCACTTGGCTCTCTACTTCGTTCTATGCTTTTTATAGGTTTCATGAAAGGATAATAATGACCTAGTTTACTTATCCATTAAGAGCTATGAGCCAGAAGCTTTTCCCCCTTCCTCCAGCAAAAAGGGCAGCATGACTAAGTCAGCCAAACAGTAATGAAGCTCTCCTGCTTGGCAAAGTGAGATTAATCTAAATCAAATACTTTCCACCTTGGCAATTTTAACTAATTCCCGTAGGAAAGTACAAGAAATGCGTGAAGCCCCCACAGCCGTGCAAGTCTCCTGGTATGGGGAGGCAGGTAATATTTTTTAAGCTTGTTAATATCTTATCCCGCTGGGTTCTACAATGGACTCAAAGAATAGCTGCAACTCCTCAACCTAGCATTACAAAGAAATGCAGCTTTCAGGGAGGAAGAGCAAAAGTCCTGGGCAGCACAGCAGATGGCTTTATTCTGTGGCGATGGCTCCCGACTGCCTTGAGTAAATTGCTTCCCACATTGTCTTTCTGCCTCTGTCCTAGCTATCATCAGAGGATCTTAACTGCCAGGATCCGAGGGCTATACTGTGAGATATTCAGGCTGCATATTAGAGAAGCTCTCGTCCTTCCTTCCTTCCTTCCTTCCTTCCTTCCTTCCTTCCTTCCTTCCTTCCTTCCTTCCTTCCTNCAGGGGCTGCAGCCTACCCGTCACCAGTGACTCATGGCAGCCCAGCTCCAGGTTGAGCTGTTGTTCAACATCTTAGCTGTGGAGGGCAGTGTCACTGGCCCTCATATGTGGGATCCGAACCAGGGCCCTCTGGCTTCCCAAGCCACCTCTTAACCACCGCGCCACTCGGCCGGCCCACAAAGCTAATATTTTGATCTCCAGCTGTCTGTCTCCTGTTTCTTAATTGGTCCCAAATTCCAAACTTAGGCAGGGAGGAAAAGCATCATTTATTGACCCTCTAAAATTTAACCAGTCTGTACATCTATCTCCGTTCTCTCCTTTTTCTTCTGGGAATGTACTTGTGTGAAGAAGACAATATAGGAAAATAGGCGGCCTCATCTCTACCCAGGAAGTTTCTTAATTATCCCGTAAGTAGCACTGGTACCAGATGCCAGACAGAAGCTGGAGACATGTTCTTCCTTCTTGTGTCCTAGAATCAGGGCTATAAATTAGTTGGGTCATTGCCCTTTAAAAGAGGAGGAAAATATGAGGTGATAATAGTCAAGGTCATCATTGTGCATCCAAAGAATTTGGTAAACCAGCTGTAAAGATTCTTTCTTAGCCACCTGGCATAAGGCCTAACACAGCTCCACAGATGCAGGCCAACTTCCTAGATCTTCAGATCAGACTTTTTTTCTGAGCAACTCTTCCCTCTTTGTCGTTATTAACTTGTTAGACAAAATACAGTTAACCTTATTATGAACTCAAATAGAGCAGTAGTGATTACGACATTTAGCTATGTAACATACAAGGACGTAAAGCCAACCAAAATGTTGACTCCAGAATTTGAAGAAAGGTTCCCAAACCAGCCTAGTTCTATACTAACATCTGCTACTTGTAGAAACACTTACTATGAATAAGGTCCTATGGGGATGACTTTCCTTATATCATTCACAGTAACACTAGGAGCTGGAATTAACATTAACCATCTTTTACAGATGAGGGCACAGAGATTTAACGAAGATAAGGTAACTTTCCCACTGTCAATGAAAGTGGAGGGGCTGAGATTTAAATGTAGGCATGAACATCAGAAAGTCCAGGCTCGTAACTACTGTCAGAGATATTAACTAGTCTCTTCTCTTTGCACCTTTTTTTAAAAAGATTTTTATTGGGAGATTGGGGAAGGGGAACAGACAAGTTGCTGTCCTTTTGTTCTTCAGTCTAGTTGTTGAGGACATTGGTTCACTGGCCCAAGTTGGCGTCATCATTGCGCTCTTCCCAGGTGAGGCAGATCAGTTGCCGGCTTCTGGACGGCCACTCACGGTGGCTGCTGGCCACACACGGCAGCCCATGGCAACCCACTGCAGCAGGGGCTGCAGCCCATGCTGTCACCGGTGACTCAAGGCAGCCCAGCTCCAGGTTGAGCTGTTGTTCAGCATCTTATCTGTAGAGGGCAGTGTCACTGGCCCTCATATGTGGGATCCGAACCAGGGCCCTCTGGCATCCCAAGCCAGCTCTTAACCAACGCGCCACTCGGCCGG
>NW_017731474.1:2284399-2320290 GCF_001890085.2 Hipposideros armiger
CCTTCCTCCCTCCCTCCTTCCCTCTCTCTCTCCCTTTCTCTCTCCCTCCCTCTTTGTCTTCTTCCTCCCTTCCTTCCTCCTTCCAGGTTCATATGCTTTCCAGTGTGGATCTGCAGGGACCACTCTGACAGGCCGACCTGGTAGAGGGCAGCTCAGGTGTGCTTTGGCTCCTGGGAGCGTGGCGAGCCTCCCTCCTCTGCAGCAATAACCGTCTCCACACTTGAGGGCCACTAAACAAGAAGGGCTCCCAGGATAACGCAGCGGGGCTTCTCAGGTGACCTCTCCCTTTCACCTTCAGCAAAAGGAAAGGTCTTGCCCAATTCAGGCCCAGCTTTCTAGGTTGTTGTTTTTTTTCAAGCAGAAACTGCAATGGAAACAGGCCAGGTTTTATTTGACTTTGTGGGCACCGACCTAGGGCTCCTCGAATTCTCCCTGTACTTTTTAATGGGAATGAATTGTCAGCAGTGATAAAAAGAATAGTCTGCACCCTGTACAAGGCATTTCTCCATGAGCCTCTGCAGATTTTTGTTTGTTGGGGTTCTTGTTTGTTTGTTTTTATTTGTCAGGTTTATTGAGGTGTAATTCAAATAGAATAAAAGACATTCTTTTTAATGGACAGTTCTATGAGTTTTGACAAATAAAACCACAATCAAGAGATAGAACATTTTCATTACCCTCCCCCCTCACCCTGAAATCTCTCCACCCTCTTTATAGTCAAACCCCACCTCAACCCCTGGCAACCACTGACCTGTTTTCTGTTGCTATAGCGGCACCTTCAGTTCTGAAAGATTTATTTACATTTTTTTGTTTGTTTTAATAACCCTCTTTTCTCACAAGAACTACCAAATTAGTCCAATTAGCACAATAAGATTTTGTTAAAGGAGGGGTTGTGTAGTCAGATAAATGCAGATTCTAATCCTGGCTCTACCCTTTTGAAAGGATCTCTGTCAATGTTTCTTAGCACTCACACTGCTCTGGGACATATTATTTATCTTAGTTAAGCCTCAGTTTTCTCATCTATTAAATGAGATAACGATAACCAGCAACAGGTATGGAATACCACTTTATTTGCTAAGACTTGCTTAAAATCACTGTGAGGTGCTACCCTACTGATGTAACAGCTAATTTTTATCTTTCCTGTTACTTATCACTTTCTATTTAATCTGACTGCCCTTATTAGAGGGTAGGGATCCTAAATCACACACATTTTATCCTCCACAATACCTATCAGAGTACATGTCTTAGTCTGTTTAGGATGCTATAACAAAAGACCATAGACTGTGTGGCTTATAAACAATAGAAATTTATTTCTCACAGTTCTGGAGGCGGAAACATCCAAGATCAAGATGTCAGCACGTATGGTGTCTGGTGAGAGCCTGCTTTCTGGTTTATAGACTGACATCTTCTCACTGTCACCTCATGTGGCAGCAGGGGTGAGGGATTTCTTCTGGGCCGTTTTTATAAGGACACTAAATTCCATTAATGAGGTCTCTGTCTGTCCTCATGCCCTAAGCACCTCCCAAAGGTCCCATCTACAAATAACATCACATTGGGGATTATGTTTCAACAAATGAATTTTGGGGGGACACAACATTCAGCCTATAGCAGCGTATAACAGCTATGTGGAACACATACATAGAGTAGAAGAATAGTAAACATTACTCTGAAAAGTAAACACATTCACATTTGTTATATTATTGCTTCACATATAGGTATTCATAAATTAGTAAATTTACATTATTAATATATATTTTTAAAGTTTACATGAATGGCGTATACTCTTTGTATCCTTTCATGACTTGCTTTTTCCCACTTAGTAGTATGGTATTTTAGATTTATTCATTATTTAACTACTGAATAGTATCATATTTTGTAAATAAACCAGTCTATTTATCCATTCTGGTGTTCAGGGACAGCTAGAGTGTTTCCATATTTTTCTGTGCAAATGTACAAGCATTCCCTTGAATAGGAATAATATCCACCAAGCCAGAAAGTGGTTTTTGGGGGGAGAAGGAGGAGAGAAGAGAAAAGGAGGCAGGTAGGGGACTTTAACTGTGCTGTAATATATCGTTTCTCAAAAAAAAAAAAAGAAAAGAAAAAGAAAAATAGGGCACTGGTGCAATCAGAGCTAGCAAATTGTTAATATTTGTCTATTAATTCTGGGTGATGAATTCATGAGTGTTAATTATATTCAGTATTCTCTATATTTTAAATTATTTTATAATTAAAGAAGAAAATTAAATATTAAAAAAACATAGGAAATCAAAGAACATGGTTCTATTCTGGAATGTATAATCATTATCAGTGGCACTGGATTTGTCTCCTTGAATTTTTCATAACTAATGAGTTTTTTCCATGACCAATGTAAGATACTTATGACATAGCCTAGTTAGTTTGATAATAAAATGTCAAGAGTCAAGCTTTTCCCTGATGAGTGACAGTCCTTCAGTGATAACTGGTATCTGCAATGTTTTCCTGTGAGAATCCAACTGCATTTTTTTTATTGCTGTTTTTGTTTTGCTGTTGTGGTTGGAAGTGGTGAGTTTTGAATGCTAAGAAACATGCACAGAACTCCTTTAAAAATAACTAGATGAGATTCCTATGTTAAAGAGAAAAGGGCTCTGAGGCATCTAGCAATTCATCCCATCAAACTCTCTCCTGTTATCAGGACTTGGCTAATACAGGGCACCTAGGGGATAAGCATGCTTTTGCCTTCATTTTACTCATCTTTTACAAAATAAAGGGAACTTGGCTTTAGACAGGAAATAGCTAAGCTTTGAAAATAGTTGTGGGGCTTATCCCATTCTTTCATTTTAATGACTTTCCCTGGTATTTAATCCCATCTTCCCCTTCTGTGCCTCCACTTAATAGTATGCTCTTCAGACAGCTAAGAAAACAAACAAGGGTATCAAAATACAGCTTACACCAAGTTCCCCCACTGAGGTAGCAAATGAGCATGTTTCCCTGCCCCCTTGTGGCTTGATTACAGAAGTCCTGCTGTGGTTACCCCCTGGCTCATGACCTTGCCCGCCTCTGAAATGCTGCGGACTGCCAGGCCCAAGATTCAGCTCTGCATGCGCTGCAGAATAGATGGACATTTTATTAGTGACCAGGCTTTTTCTTACAGAAAGCATTTGCTTCTGAAGGGGCTGTGGGCTCCAAAGTGCTCCTGCTCACAGATGACCTGAGACAGCATGGACCCTAAGTCCAAGACTGCACTTCCATATGAAAAGGTTAAGTCTGCAAAATAGGTCATGAGCTGGCCCAGAAGGCACTTGAGAAAAGCCATGACTTCAGAAGACAATTCTGCCACTTGAGTTTGTGCCACAATCTCCAAGACAAACCCTGCTTGTCAGAACAAACTGATAATAGTTTTGCAACTGTGGTTATATATGCGTATTATCAGAGAATGTTCATTAGATGGAATTTTGAGCTGAGTGGGATGTGTAACACCATATAGAGTGAGCTACAACTTGCTATCAGTAAGATGTAAGGAGCAAATTTTAATGTTAAGCGAAGACCAAAGAAGGATTTCATGGCTAGGCTATCACGGGAGACCTTTAAGGCAGGCCATAGATGAGAGCAAGTCAGGACACTAAATAATTCTCAAACTATGATATTACTGACATTATTCACATGTGATCATTTAATTTAGTTTCTCAAAGTGTGCTCTTTTAAAACTTCTATTTATTGAGAATAGGCTGCAAATGCAATCACTGCCCTATGA
Source organism: Hipposideros armiger (assembly GCF_001890085.2). Classification (NCBI taxonomy): domain Eukaryota; kingdom Metazoa; phylum Chordata; class Mammalia; order Chiroptera; family Hipposideridae; genus Hipposideros; species Hipposideros armiger. The sequence goes on from NW_017731474.1 coordinate 2,288,127, forward strand.
TTAAATATATTATATATATATATATATATATATATATATATATTGGGTCATCTCCATTTTATAGACAGAAAAACTGAGTCACTAGTGAATTAAAATTATTTGTGATGGATCTCATAGTAAATCAGTTGCAGAGCAGGAAACAATTGAGAGTGTCTTGTACTTTAGATAAGAATTGTCTCCAGAGCAGACTTTCTCTCTGGAGGAGTAATGAACTGCTTCACTGCTTCCTAATGTGCCATGTGCCTTCGTCAAGTTGTCCTTCTAGGCTGCTGGAGGCACCAGGTCACTGTGTCACAATGTAGTGTCAAAATGTCACAATAATATTAGGTGGGATGCAAGCCAAGGGGTAAAGAGACATATCAACACTTGTCATGCAGCATATAGATGGCATTATTTTTTATATCAGTATTCGAAAAAGGTGTTTGAGACTAACAGAAACTAAAAAATAAACATGAATCCCTGCCCCACTGCTAAAATGGTTTATCATCTATGTGCTAGCCTCAATGTTTCATCAGGCATTCATATTTGATTTATAGTTTGAAAACTGTAAAACAAGGGTAAGGCTGCACTTATGCTGATATTATAATTGTGCAGATAATTTTGCACAATAATCATGGTTCTTGCCTTCTACTCTATAGGAGTACAAAAGACCGGATATATAATATATTGTATTATAATACATGATGTATGTGCAAGATCAGTACCATTCATTTATATCTAAAATAAACCTGAGAAGACCTAAGAAAACAGTATGTGTATGTGCACACACAAATTATATTTATATATATGTATATACACACATTTATATGTGTGTGTATATATATATATACATATATACATATACATTCATATATACACACATACATGTAACTATAGATATAGATATAGATATAATATATATGTATAAATTTGATGATTATAGTCCAGAGGGAAATAAAACACTAAGATGTAAAATAATAACAAATTTTGGATGCATTAATTGCCATTCTCCAAACTAAAATAGATTGTCCTGATGAGGTTGATGATAGGATATATGGATAGATTGATGGATATAGATATATAAATCATATATACTTCTCCATTCTTTGGTTTTCCCTATTCTTTCTGTTTCACCATCTTGCTATTTCTCCATCTAGTGATGCCCTCACTCTGCACCCTGTCCATGCCCTATTCTACTACATGGCTCCGTTGGGCCTAGATCATGTTTAGTTCATTATAAATTAGGGATGGCTGGCTAATCATGGCCCTGATTCAGTGCTTCTGGAAATATGTTTCTGTGGCCCGCTTGAATACATAGCTTCATCTAGGACACTTACTAAAAATGCTCATTCATGCTACCTAACCCAGACCTACTGAATCAGATCTATTTTAAGCCTCCCTCTTTTCTATTTTTATCCATATTCAAATTTGAATTTCACTTTCTTAGAGCAGCAATCCTCAGTAGGGATGTGCACAAACCTGGGAAGTTCCTTAAAAATGCAGGCACACCCATTATAGAACTGGCAACTCATACATTAGGTTGGGTGGTAATGGTTATGGATAGGAGAGTTCAAATTATGCCACCACATCCCAAGTTGAAAATAATGATATAATACTCAAGGAATATCTCTACCACAAGGACTGAGTCACTCCAGGGAAGTCATCCTTAGTAACAGGAGATTTCCTTTCTCACGAATGTGTTGGTATGAATATGTTGAGAACAGTTGTCCTTGGAATTTTTGATGCTCTTGAAAGCAAGTAGAAGAAAAAAAATTATGACATCACACATTTAACTTATTTTTAAATTATAAAAAGATTTAATTATATATGATAATATAGAAACTAAATAAATGTCTTATACAATGAAAATTAGTAATAAATATCACAAGCTTTTTTTCTGGTGATAGTCAACATAATAATTATGAGGGACAAATATAAATACACAATGCTAATTTTTTTATTGCTACTTTTGGTGGCCATGAAAATGTAACCCTCATATTAGAGAGTGTAATTGACTCTATGATATGATATGATATGATATGATATGATACAATGTGAGGTTAGCCCCCTCTATATCAACTGTCATGATTTGTACCAAAGCCACGCTTCTCATAGGCTTCTTCTAGCTAATACCTGAGCACAGAGCGGGTAATCAGGCAGACCAATTCCAGTGAGATGCAGGACTCCTGATGTAGTGACATTGTCACAAGGGATTCCCCCTGGCCTGGCTGAATTTTCCTTGGAACAGTATTGCAGTCCACAATTCTTCCTCCTCTATCCTTCTTCCTACCCTCTCGCCTTAATCTCCATGATGTATGTGGCAGACCTTCATCAACCTACATCATGGTTCTACTAAAGGCTCTCTGCCTTCTCTTGCTCCCTCTCCCCATATTCTCTTATTCTCTCCAGTAATAAATCTCCTGTACATCTAATCCTGTCTTGATATCTGCTTCTTGGCAGACCTGAACTAATACACTATGCTTCATTGAAAGCACTAATCGTCTCGTGTTCTGTCCACTCCATCAAACACACACACACACACACACACACACACACACACACACACACACACACACCCGGTAGATTGCTTATGCTTTCCTCAAATTACTTTCTTCTTGGCCATAAGAATTGCTCCTTCTGAATCTCATTTTTATGGTTTCTCACCCTCTGGCGAATGACAATGAATGGGACTGTATTTTTTAAATAAGATGTCCTCTTTTGGCATTATGATTATACGTTGTATCTTCTTGTTAATATAATGCTTCAAACAGAAAAGATACAAAAGGTTCCAGAAGACCCATAAGAAGAACTTCTATTTGTGAGAGTGTCAGTGGGCATTTGGGGGTCAGAGGTCCCTCCAGTCATGCTCTACAGGTAACTATCTACTGCATTACTTCTGTCTAATGGTATAGTCATCGCTCACCTCTTCATTCCCTTTCCACTCCTGCCTCCAAAGCAGTGATGAAAGCTGGGGAAGTTGTTCCTCCTCTCCAAGTTACCATGAGAATGCATTCCTGCCATACAAAGGGAGAAAGTAACTTTAAGAGTTGTCTTGGAGCTTTGTTGAAACTATGGTGTGAGAGAAGTTAGAATCTACTCAGTGATATAGTTTCATGTAAGTAGTTACACCCAAGCACTATAAGGTATAAAAAATGGAGAGGTAAGGAAAAACCCCACAGGTATAAAACCATTGTCCATCATGCACATTTGTAGTGACTATTTATGCAGTTAGACTTTTATATCTCAGCTAATACAGGAAGTAAGCTGACACCCCAAACTAGTAAACATTGCAAAAAGATCCTGAACATTGAACCCTATAATATTTAAGGTCTATGGCAGATAAAATAGTACTTTCCAATTTTTATCAGAGTATTGAAGATGTTTCAGAAAGAATTAATAATATTTAAATGGCTATTGAAGCAATTGTTTAAAAACTGATATGCAAATATTTTAAGTCAGGCCTAACATTCTAATTGCCTCTATATTTATCTGCAGTTTTATTTACTTACTCTCATATTTGCTAAATTTGGAATGAACTTGACAACTTCCTTTGGATGATTGGTAACTACAGCAATTAGGATAATGAAAAGTAAATATGAAAGTGGCTGTATCAGAGTCCGGAGTGCTAACCATTACACAACGTGGAGTATAGTGTGGGAGTGGAGTCAAGGGATTTTTAATAGATATGTATGATATTGGGGGGAAATGGGGCAGCGGATTGGGGGATGGGGGTTGTCACTTCGAGGGGTAAAACATATAACTAGTGCACTGTGTTGTACAGCTGAAACTAATTCTAAAATGTGTGTATTTCATAATAAAAAATAATTTAATAAAAAAGAAAAGAAAGTGGCTGTATCTGTTAAGCAAGTCATTTTAAGACCTGGTGTTTCAAATTGTGCTTGATAGTGATGGGCTTTCTCAGTGGTGGGATTACACACTTTTCAGACAGTATTTTACTCACCCATTTTAGCCATTTTATCCTCTTTGCACATGAATTCTTAACTCAGAAAGAATGCCTTTGGGATAGCAGTGAGAAAGCAAATAAATGTAGTAGTGTCCCATTGCTAAAAATTATATATAATCTGATTTGTTAGTTTTTCAAATCCAATTATAATCTGAATCTGACCTGCCTTTGGATATTTTATTTCTGCTACTTTCTACATGTGCCTTATACACCAGCCAAAGCAGACAATTTTCTTTTCCTAGAGGTGGACATACTGGCCTCTAAGCCTTTGTTCATTTTATTCTACCTTCTTAGGCATCATTAAGATACATTCATTCAGCCCCTGGCAACCACCAATCTACACTGTTTCTGTGACTTTGACTTTTAGATTCCACATATAAGCGAAATCATGTAATATTTGTCTTTGACTTATTTCACTTAGCATAATGGTGAATATAATTAATAATATTGTATTAAATACTTGGAAATTACTAAGAGAATAGACCTTAAATGTTCTCACCACACACACACACACACACACACACACACACACACACACACACACACACACACACACACATAAAGGTGATGTGATGAGTATGAAGTGATGGATGTTAATTAACCTCATTGTAGTAATCATTTTATAATACATGTATATCAAATCATCACATTGTATACCTTAAACTTACACAGTATTATATGTCAATCATACCTCAATAAAGCAGAGAAAAAAAATCACTTAAGGACCAATTCATACCTCACTTTTTTGTGATGACTTCCTTGACTCTCCAAGCAGGAAATGACCCCTATATTTGTAAAACAAACATAACACAAGACAGTTTACAAGCACAGATTCTGGAGCTGGACAAGTCACCTAACTTTTCTAAGCCTCAATGTCCTTGTCTGTTAAATAGGGGAAAACAACAGTTTCAACAAATGTTTGTTTTGAAAATTAAATTAGGCTATTATGCTTATGATTTTGGTCTGAGTTTAGCCCATATAGCTTCAAAGCATAATTGTTTGTTTTAACATTTGTCTCTCTTAGTAGTTTATAAGCTCTTTAAGGTTGGGAATAGTATTTTTTCATCTCTCTATCCACCATAGTTACATGTAAATGGTGGATGTTCAACGACTTTATTTTTTGGTACATGGATGAAACACAGAGTGAATGAACTTTGACTTCTATATCTGTTCTCACAATAGTTAATCTTGTTTTGGGGTAAAAGAAACAATAGTAAGAACAGCAACTGTGATATGAGGACAAATGAGACGTTTACCATTGGGGCATCAGGATGGACATACCTAGTCGTGACTTACCAGAGTAAACTTTTGGTGAGCTTCCATTTTTCCTCTCCCTAAGTGCCTGCTTCCTAAGCTTTTTCTTTCCTCTCTTTTTTTAATAATAATAAAAAAAATCAGGTGGGTCTTCAAAGCCCATAATGAGGGTAGAGAAAGCATAGCTAAAGAGGTTGCCAACCAAGAAGATTCACAGGGAACCTCCTACTGGGGAAAACGTGAAAGCCCGATGAAGCCTTTAGCCAGACAGAGGCTGAGCCTAGTTAAACTAACACTGTCGGTCTCCTTTCCGACTTTAATCCACTGCACTAAACTAAACTCTGCCTTGCTCCTTAAAATTTATACCTGGAAACCAATACAGAATGTTGCCCTCATTGTTAGCCAGAACATACTGATATGTACAAATATGAAACCCATGTGAAAATAATAAGTATCTTTCTATATATGATTGCTGATAAAAGTTTGCAAAATTCTGTGATTATTTTTAATATGTATACCTGATTTTGTCCCAGGAGAATACATCTCTAATTTGATCATGAAAATTAATTGTAAATGGTTATGAAACATAGATTTTTTTGCTTAGGTCAGTGGTTCTCAACCTTCCTAAAGCCGCGACCCCTTAACACAGTTCCTCATGTTGTGGTGACCCCCAAACATAAAATTATTTTCGTTGCTACTCTATAACTGTAATTTTGCTACTGTTATGAATCGTAATGTAAATATCTTTTTGTTTTCCGATGGTCTTAGGCAACCCCTGTGAAAAGGTTGTTCAACCTTCAAAGGGGTCGTGACCCACAGGTTGAGAACCGCTGGCTTAGGTTCTTTGTAGATAGACTGTTTCTGTTGTATGACTGCCTGTAGGGTAGAAAGGTGCTACTATATTCTCTTTACTCTCATTTATGATTACTTTTATCAGAAGAGTAAACTGGCCTGCCTCAGAACCCGTATACACTCCCGTAGTTCTTAGGGCACTGCCAGAGAATAGAGCCCAAGATGGGAAAAGTAAGGATAAAAGCACGCTATGTTTTAGTTGTTATTTGATGTATTATTTTAAAGATATAAATTGAACTCCATTCATATTGAATTAAATCATTAATTATTTCATATGCAGTAAAGCTTGCTTAGAATGTCCATGGATATTTTAAATTTATATTCTAAGTAAGGCATGCCATGTTTTGGCACACAGGTAGTAACAAGAAATATTTGTTTCCATGCCATTCTTTCATAACCATTTGTATGATGTATAGCATGTGATGGTTAAACTATTAGGGGTATCCATTTTATTTGTATGGTTTGTTTCAGTGGTTATTATGAGGTCCCTAGTTAGTGCTCCTATATTTATTTACTGACATTTCAGAATAAAGCTCACATGATACAAATCCTTATTGTAAACATTGCCTGTGTTCACATATAAAAGAGAAAAGATGCCAGGTAACTTTTATCTTAGCCTCCTAATTTTCTAAACCACTTAATGTATTGTTGTAAGAATCTCTTTGGAGACTGTGTGATCCCTCAGCACTGGGGCCATGTACTGTTCACCACAGAATACACAGACATATGTATGTATGGTCAGTATGTAATAAGTAATCAATAAGTACTTGTCAAAAGGAACTTCCTAAATGAATGTATTTTATTGCTTTAAAGAGTTAACTTATGTTAAATACCCCTCATAATGCATGGTCCCGTTTAGGAATACTGGCTGAGTGAGTATTTGGTAACTTCTACAGCAATAGGAAGAACTCACTTCCTAAAACATACAGCAACTTACTGCAAGCCTTCCTGGTGGAAATATTGGGTTGTCGGAAAAGTCATGATATATTTTTTTCTATGTTTTTCATTGCAAAAATGCATCTTTTCCTACAACCCAATAACTGCTGCATGTTCAATATGTGTATCAGATACTATGCTAAGTGCTTTACTCGGATTCTCTTTTTTCATCCATACATCCACCCTACTGAGGGCTATTTTTTTAATCTCAGATTACAAATGAGGAAGTCGAGGTATAGTTGAGTTATGGTTTAGCTATTGTTTAGTACTTGCCCAACATCACAGCTAATCAAGTGATTGATCTTGACTTCAAAACAGGGAAGCCTGACTTTATAACCTGAAGCCTAGTAGTCATTATGCTCTACTGCTTTTTAAATAGACTCAGAAAATGTAGATTCTGTACAAGAAAACCAGGTGGGAATCATGTACTTCAAAGCCCACTCATTCATTCAGTCAATAAATATTTATCATGTATCTACTCTGTGAGGTTTTTCAACAATCCCTTGCTGGAGTTTCAAAGCTGAAAAGAGGAACAGCTTCTGTCCTCAGCATGTCCACAGCCTTTTAGGGGGTGATTCAAGGCGGTGAGGACTATGCTACAGGTTGGAGCAATAGGCAGTGCAGTCACCTTCAAGGGACCCCCCAGCCTACCCAGGTTGGCCTGGGATTGCTTAGTAGAGGAACTGAGGGATTTTCTCAGAGGATGAGCAGGGGTCTACCAGGAGTACAAGACCAGGAATGTTCTAGGCAGAGAAGAGCCTGGAGAAATATCAAGGCTTAAGTGTTTGGAGGAAGTGGTATAGCAAAATCATAGAATGTGAGTGGAAACGGGTCATGAGTTCACCAAAGGCCTTATGTTCAAGTTCACGCATGCTGCTTATGGAGCCATATTTGAAACACTGGGCCTCTGAGAGTCAAACACGTCAGCCTTGCCTCACAGTCTGAGATGGCAGAAGCTCAAGGTAAAGACATTTTGTGCTTCTATAAAAATGTTAGTTTGCCTCCCCTCAAACTCACTGTCCTTCCACAGACATATTTCACATTTGATTTTTTACATTAGTTCTGTAAAAACATTTTAATTAATTGTACTGGCAATTCCAGGTTGACCAACAAAAAGAAGAAAAAAAAAAATTCAGGCTTCGTGTTGATGGTAAAGATGATGGATGCTCCCATCTTTTTGAATAGGTTTGCCAGGCATGATTGATTTAATAATAGGTAGTTTCCCTTTTAATTCTAGTGACAATTGTGGAAAGAGTTGGCAAGGAGACTATGAGAATGGTACTCTATAGCAGGTATTTAGCAAAGATAGCCTAAAAATCAATATTATTTCTTCGCTGGCAGCTGAAAATTTCAGACAACTTAAGCAGGCGAATGGGCCATCATGTCAGTCAGTAGTATCAGTCTATTCACTGGCTCACTCTTGGACTAAATAAGAACTGTTGTTGATTAAAAATCCATTTCAGAGAAGCTGCCACACATGTTAAATAGTTCTTATTCTCCCCTGGGGCCAGACAGTGTTCCTCCCTTTGCCTTTTCAGGTCTTTCTTTAACCCCATCAGTTTCCAAGTAGCTCAGTACTTCTCCTGTGGGCAAATTCTTACAGGTCTTTTGGAGCTCCAGGGTTTCAGTCTCCCACCTACAGAAGCAGGTAACGATGGGGAGCCCTCCACACCAAGACAGTCCATCTCCTACACACACCAGGGATAAGCCAAGGCTGTCACACCTGCAGAGAGAAATCCTATGCCAAATCAACCCTCAGGCATGGCCTTGTGGCTGCATTGCTTGTCCTTACCTGTGCATGTTGGTAGAAGAGGTGTCAGGAAAAAACTGTGAGGGACAAAGAAAGAATTGTGAACTTTCTGTATCCTCTACCTAGTAAAAACATCCCAGGATTTTATGATGATTTACGTAGCCTATCTACTTTGGGGATCTGCAGGAAGAGGTCTTATGTTAGGCCTGAGGTTGTTTAGAGTGGTGGATGCTTGGAGAAGTGAACTCTGAGCCAGTCAAGCTCCCAGGAAACAGAAATTCCCTGTGTTTTTTACCTGTTTACTGATCAGTAGTAAGGCACACATCTGAAGTACCCAGAACAACTGGAAAGGTGCAGAAGAGATTAAGACCACCCATGTGAGTGATAAAGAGCAGCCCCTTGATGAGCATGTTGGAATATTTATGACCATCAAGGGGAGCTGTTCATCTTTGTGGGAACTTGGTGACTGAGGAAGCATCCTCTTTCATTGGAAGTGCTGTAGTGTTCCCTGGTCAGAGCAGCATCTTTATTTAGGTATGTCCTTATGTCTTTGACCTACATTAATGGAATTTATGTTTTTCCTCTGTCTTCTTATGTCTTTCCATCAATCAGATCTTTGTAATCATTGTGACAATGCCCCAGAACCTCAGCTTACAACATTATCCTTTTCACATTGCTGATTGGAAAAGATCTTGGAAAATATGAAAGTTTTCCCAAAGTTTCTTTGATAAGACAGTGAGAGTGGGAGTTCTCCACTGCGTAATCCCCAGTAAGACTCTATAGTGTTAGAATGAAATGAGATAATTCAAATTTATAACAGGCTGTGATTCTAAGAGGTTCTGATGTCTACTTCACATCCTATGAGAAGTGGATTCTTGGTTTCTCTTTCTCTTTCTCTATTCTTCTGAAGAGAGCAAACTGAAATTTGCAATTAGGAAAGCTTACAGAATTGGAAGTCCAAAAACTGGCTGGAGGCTTATTTACTTACAAAGAAACTCTAAAATGGGCCCATGGTTACCAGGTTTAGAAAAGAGTGAGAAGTAAAACAAATTTAACTCATTTATTTCTTACCGTAATGAAGGCACAAAGCTAGTTGCGTTACATTGTTATCTTGTTTTATACTCACAAGTTTTGAGAGCTTGGTATTCTTATACCATGTTAAATGAGGGCATTAGGACTCAGATCACATTATTGGTGAGGGATGATTTTATTCAGATGTCCTTGACTCCAAAACTGATATACTTTTCAACGTACCATACCCTGCTTAAAAATATTTTAGCACATGATCAAGGCAAAATAAATTAAGAAGCCCTTCTTGATGTTTCCCTTTCTTTCATACCTGACATCTACACATTTGTCTGTGGAGTCCAATCACCTCTCTATTTCTATTATGCTGCTGCTGCAAGCTATCAGCATCTTTTTCTTGGGTTATGCAGTATCCTCCTGACTGATCTCCCTGTGTCTACCCTTGTCCTCATATTGTCGAGCTTGACACAGAAACTTAAATGGACCTTTTAAAATGTCAGATCAAATCATTCCTCTGCTTAAAACTATCCAGTAGCTCTCTACTTCATTCAGAATAAAAGGCCATTATAGTTCACCAAAAGCGGTGGAGTATAGAACCCCAGGTCTCCGTCCTTTCACAAAAGCAACTAATAAGCTGGCAAAAATGGTCAGAATCAACTTTTGCAGAACTCTGGAATCTTGTCATATACACAACCACTAAGGGAAATGAATGAAAAAAGAAGTTGCTACAATGCAGTAAGAAAGAGCAGTGCCATTTAAAAAAAAAATACACTTTATTTTTTAGAGCAATTTTAGATTTACAGCAAAACTGAGCAGAAAGTACATTCCCATATAACCCCTGACCCCACGTACATACAGCCTCCTTCACTATCAATATTCTGCACCAGAGAAGCACATTTGTCACAATCAGTGAACCTACATTGACACATCATTATCACCTAAGGTCCATAGTTTACATTAGGGTTCACTCTTGGTGTTGTATAGTCTATGAATCTTGACAAATATCCACTATTACGGTCTTATACAGAATAGTATGATACCCTAAAATTCTCTGTGATCTGCCCACTCATTCCTCCCTTCCCTTCAACCCCTGGCCATCAATGATCCTTTTATAGTCTCCATAGTGGCACCTTTTCCAGAATATCATGTAGGTGGAATTACATAGTATGTAGCCTTTTCAGATGGGCTTCACTTAGCAATTTCCATTTAAGCTTCCTCCATATTTGACATCTGTATATCTTTGGTGATCTGTCTATTTAAATCTTTTGCCCATTTTTAAATCCATTTGTTAATTTTCTTATTACTGAATTTTAGGTATTTTTTGTATACTTTGCATAACAGTCCTTTATTTCATGTCTTTTGTAAATATTTTCTCCCAGTCTTGTTTTCTCATTCTCTTGACAGTGTCTTTTACAGAGAAGACATTTTTAAATTTAATGAAGTCCAACTTATTAATTATATTTTTCATGAATCATGTCTTCAGTGTTGAATCTAAAAAGCCATCACTAAACTCATGGTCATCTAAATGTTTTTGTTTCTTTTCCAGGAGTTATATAGCTTTGCATTGTACATTTAAGTCTGTGATCCACTTTGAGCTAATTTTTGTGAAAAATATAAGGTCTGTGTCCAGATTCTTTTTTTTGCCTGTAGATGTCCAATTTTTTCCAGCACCATTTGTTGAAAAGACTATATTTTCTCCATCATATTGCTTTTGCTCCTTTGTAAAATATTAGTTGACTATATTTATGTGGGTCTATTTCTGAGCTCTCTATGTTGTTCCATTGAGCTATTGTCTATTTTTTTCACCAATACCACACTGTATTGATCATCATAGTTTTATAGTAAGTTTTGATGTCAGGTTGTGTCAATTCTCTGACTTTGTTCTTCTTCAATATTGTGTTTAGTATTGTGGGTCTTTTGCCTCTCTATATAAACTTTAGAATAAAGTTGTCAATATCCACAAAAGAACTTGCTTGGATTTTGATTGTCATTGCATTGAATATATAGATCACATTGAAAAGAAATGATTCCTTAGTAATAATGAGTTTTTCTATCCATAAATAAGAAATATGTCTTCATTTATTTACTTCTTTGATATCTTCTATTAGTTTTTATAATTTTTCCATATGTAAATATATATGAAAAGTACACATATATCTGAATATATATACACATATTTTGTTAGATTTATTCCTAAGTATTTCATTTTGGGAGTGCTTATGTAAATTATGTTGTGTTTTTAATTTCAAATTGCAAATGTTCATTTCTGGTTTGTAGGAAAGTGATTGCCTTTCATATGTAAACTTTGTATCCCACAACCTTGCCATCATCACTTATGAGCTCTGGGGGTTTTTGTTTTCTCTTTAATATTTGATTATTTTGAATATTCTACACAGATAATCATGTCAATACATGGGGTACAGCAGAAGCAACTCTGAGAGGAAATGTTATAGCAATAAACACCTACATTAAGAAAAAAAAAAGACAAACAACCTAACTTTACAGCTCAAAGAACTAGAAGGAGCACTCACCAAGCCCAAAGTTAGCAAAAGGAAGAAAATAACAAAAATCAGAACAGAAATAATGAAAGAGACTAGAAAACCAATAGAAATGTGGGGTTTTTTTTGAAAAAATAAACCAAGTTGACAAACCATTAGCTAGACTAAGAAAAAAAGAGAAGATTCACATACATAAAATCAGAAATGTAAAGAGACATTATAACTAATACCACAGAAATACAAAAGATTATAAGAGACATCTATGACAAATATACACCAATTGGATAACCTAAAAGAATTGGATGAATCTCTAAAAACATTGCCTACCAAGGTTAAATCATGAAGAAATAGAAAATCTGAACAGACCAATAACGAGTAAAGATATTGAATCGGTAATCAAAAATTTCCCAGCAAAGAAAAACCCAGGACCAGATGACTTCATTGATGAATTCTACCAAACACATAAAGAATAATGAAAACCAATTTTTCTCAAACTCTTCTAAAAGATAGAAAAGGAAGGAAGACTTTCTTATTTAGTCTATGATGCCAGCAATACCTTAATTAAGGTAGAAAATTTGGTAGAAAATTAACAAAATGATACATCAATTGATACAGGAAAAGCATTTGACAAAAGTGAACACCCTGATATGACTTAAAACATGCACCAACAACCGATGAAGAGAAAGGAACTTCCTCAACATGACAAAGAGCGGCTGGGAAAATCCCACAGCTAATATCATACTCAGTGGTGAAAGGCTTAAAGATCTTCCCTTGAGATCAGAAATAGGACAAGAATGACTGCTCTTGCTACTTCTTTAACATTGTACTGGAAGTTATAACCAAGAAATTAGGCAAGAAATAGGGGCTTATGGGAAAGGGGAATAGCTAGTGACCTCTTTGTGGATATGGGGTATCATTTTGGGGTGATGAAAGTGTTTGGAAATAGGTAGAGGTGATGATGAAGAAGAAGAAGAAGAAGAGGAAGGAGAAAAAGAGGAAGAAGAGGAGGAAGAGGAGGAGGAAGAGGAAGAGGAAGAAGAAGAAAATTCATTCATATTCAGATCCCATCCAATGACTAGAATGAAGTTCAGGATTGTGAGAAGAATACTGGTGGGAGTTTGCAGTCCTGGAATAAGAGGTTCATGAACATGAGGTGCGGGATTCTGGATAAAATTCAAACCAGAAGCCAAATGGGGGTAAAAACCCTCAAATGACTTCCATCAACATAGCAAGGGAGTATAGCAACCTATGACTCAGTGAGGCCAATGTCAATGTGACTAACTCCACATCCCATGTCTGGAGGGCTAGGGTGGCCTACATACACACACACTCCCTATCCTTTGCAGGCTCAGTTCAGAACCTGGGCAAGTCCCAGACTGCGGGTGGCAGGCATTAGTGACTCAGCCGCATGCTGCTGGGAGAGGCATGGGAACACACCTAATTATAGGTCTGGAACTACAAAGTAAAATGGAGAACTGAGGCAACTGCCAAAGAAGTCTGGGGAGAATAGGATCTTAACACCCCACTTTCTTTCCTTGTCTGCCTACTTTGGGAAATTATCTCACTTTTGTTTGAGTCGAGAGCAGTTTTCTAAAGTGTGCTCTGCTCTGCAGCATTATGTTATATGAGAAAGGGGTTCTTTCGAAATGCTGCATTAAATGACATTAAGCAGACTTTATTATTGCAGGGTTTCTGAGAGTTTTTTATGTGCACTGACCATTTGAGAGAAGAATGTAGCATTTGCACATTCTAAGAAAGTTTTGTTTTGTTTTCGTGTGTGTGTGTGTGTGTGTGTGTGTGTGTGTGTGTGTTAGTAAAATGTCTTGCCATGCCAGATTGATACTTCAAGGAACTCATTTTGGGAAATGCTAATGTAGATATATTCTCCTCTTTGCTTTCTATGAAGCCAACATCAGCAGGCCTTTCAGTTCCTGTTACATAATTGCTGACAATAGTGTAGTGCAAAGGAAAGCCTACCAAGCTTGGAATCCATGTATCCATCAACAAGAGTCTAGGTTCTAAACTTATCAATGCCGTCACAATATCTCGGGGAAGACACTATCTCTGTGCTTCCTAGTCCATAAAAGGAAGCCTTCACCTAGCTGTTCTCAAAGGTTCTTTCTTTTAAACAATCTGAAGCTCCAAGTAGTTTGAAGTGTGGATATGAGATTTCCCTATTTCACATAACATCTGAAAATATTCTATAGAGACTCATCATTCTACCTAACTTTTCCAAAAACCATTTAAAAATTTTTTCACCTTCTCCTTGATTTGAAATGTCTCCTTCATCATATATTAAACTCATTTATAACTTTGGTTTATTTCTGGATTTTTCTAATTCCTCCCATTGTTTTGATGTACTAGTACCACACTATGTAATTATTTAGACATTTTCATTGGTTTTGCATTTAATTTGACTACTTTAAGATATTAGCAACATACAGGGAACTAATGGGAGTAAGAAATATAGTTCATTTGTATTGCTTATACATCATTTGAATGTAAAAAAAAATGTGTCTGCTTTTATCTTGTTGATATTCTGGAAGGATGAGTCAGTTGGGTGACTGTGAAATGCCACAGCTGCCCAGAAAGTTACTAAATAAAAATATATGAATGCAAATTTCACTGCACTGTCCCCATCTCAGTAACATGGGGGAAACTAAGTTAGAAATTTGTATCTTCATTATTCTCTGGACTATGTGAAATTTTTATTAGCCTGACCACCTAGAATCATGACATAGCCTGCTATGACTTTTGAAATTGAGTCTTGGTTCTTTCTTTCAGGTTGTTTAACTGCTTGAGTTTCCCTATCATTGATTTTAAATACCTATGCCCCAGCTCACTTATAAGTCCTGCTTAATGACCTGGGATAAACATAGGAATTGGTTACAAAATTAAATATGCCTATTTGCCCATCCATGTGCCCACCTGTGAATAACTAGGTTGTCCCTAACCAAATGCAAAGGCCAAATTAATTGCAGACAAAATATGGCACTGATTATTGCAATAAACTGGAAGCATATTTAATGTTGCTATCCTGAGGAAAAACAAAGATCTTGATTTTATTTTTTGGATGCTACAAATATTCGAATGTTACAGGTTGAGCCTTTACTGCAAGCCTTTAATAAAGGATATTTTCTTAAACTCAATGACTGATACCAACAGCAGGTGACATGGAGCTAGTATTGTTTTTTAAATTTCAAAAAAGCTTCACCATTTGTACCTAAAAAGAAGCCTTTCATGTTCACTGGCCTACAAGATTCTTTGGATAATTGCAACAAGTTTTGGTAAACATTATGCAAGCCAATCATGTTTATTCATCTTACATTCTGTGTTTCAGAAAATGTAGAAACAAGATATATACTGCACATAAAAATATGTTTGGTTTTTATCTCCCGATATTTATTTTAACTTCCACCTGGGAGAGATTCAGCTAGCCCTTTGTGATGTCGGCATCAAAATATGCAAACTGAAAATTGGTTGTTAAGGTTGGAGGAAAATGGAGCTGAGCCAAAAACTAAAAAATAAATAAAAATAAGTGTAGGAAGCAAATGCTTGTTAAGCCTGGCATGGCGTCTTTCAGGAGTGAATGAAGTATTCACAAACTATATTAAAAAGAAGAGGGATATTTAAAATAACTCACACTCCACATCCTGAAGATACAGACACAAATCTCAGAAGTAATTAAAATAAAGATATCAAAGGGAAGAGTAAATACCCCTGCAAACTCAGAATGGTAAAATACACACAGCCTGACCTCAGTTACCATTGAATCAAATAAGCTGTTAATTACAAAAGGATGAACACCCTCTGGAGATAACAGCAAACTCCAGGCAGTCAATAGGATGTGATAACATCCAATACAATCAAGAAACATTTGAGTTGAGCGCAGGATTATACACGAGGATTGGAGGATTAGGAAACATGGCATTTCTGAGTCTAGTAAACAGAACGCACAAGATGCCAGCTGAGGAAGGTGTAGGATAGGAAAGGCAGAAGTGATGAATTAATCACCAGGAAAGCAGGGAGATAAGGGCCCAACTCTGTTCCTGGCTGGCAGGGAATGAACACAGCAAGATGACCTCTCTTACATCTCGAACCTGCCATTATGATTGAGCGCATGCATGGCTAGTACCTTAAGACATTCTAAAAACTCTGTATTGCTGTTGATTTTTGGTTCTGTGGGAGAGTTGTTACTTTGTATTTTAAAAATTAGGAGGCAAGTCGTGTCCCTAAATTCCCGATATTAAAATACTGTCTCTCGCGTTTGAGATGATAGCTGAAGGCATATTTTAAGAAAGAGAAATTCATTTGGATGACCATACGTACCTGATATTTATCCTATGTATTTGCTACTTATTGCTGTGTAACAAATTACACTAAAGCTTAGTGGTTTCAAATAACACACATTTATCTCACAGTTTCTATGCACCAGGAATCCAGATATAGTTTAGTTGGGTGCCTCTAGTCCAGGGCCTCACAAAGCCCTAGTGAAGGTGTTGGCAGAGACTGAAGTCATCTTAAGGCTCAAACTGGGAAGGATCCACTTCCCAGCTCACTCACATGACTGCTGTCAGCCCTCAGATGCGTTCCTAAACTCAGTCATGTGGCTGCTGGCAGGTCTCAGGCTCTCTCTGGCTGTTGTGTAGAGATTGTAGTTTTTTGCCATGAAAGCTTATCCATGGGGCTCTTCATAACATTAAAGGTTGCTTTCAAGAGGAGGGGGGAGAGTGGAGGGAGGGAAAGAGAGGGAGAGGGAGAGGGAGAGGGAGAGGGAGAGAGAGAGAGAGAGAGAGAGAGAGAGAGAGAGAGAGAGAGAGAGAGAGAGAGACCCAAGATGGAAGCCACAGTCTTTTGTTGCCTAACCTCAGAAGTGACATCCCATGATTTCTGCTGCACTAGTTCTCTAGGAGCAAATCACTATCCCAGCCACACCCAAAAAAAGGGGATTACACAAGGGCATGAAAACCAGGAGGTGGGAGCCATTAAGGACCATTTCAGAGGTGGTCACCTACATCTAATTTATCAAAATTTGAGGGTCCATAGAACAATATTGAAATACTCATACAAAGAGTTCTTTTGCATGTCCTAACTAGCTTTCTTTTGCATTACAGTTAACTGTATATGGACAGTAAAGTATGTATGTGTATAATGACAAGTGTGTAGAGGTATGATTAGGAGCTTCTTGTAGGGATCTATAACTTATTTACTTCATCCCTCTACCAATATCTAGTTGGTACTCAAGTTGACATCTCAATTCACACTTTCAAGATCATATGTGACCCTTTGGCAAAACTGGACATCGTTAACCACTTCCTCCATGAAAAGACTGTCTCGGCTTCTGAAAGTGCTTCTCTATTCTGGTTTTCCTTCTACCTCTCTGACTTTGCCTCTTATTGTTCATCATATTGTGGATGAAAAAAGGGGTTCTCTGGAAAGCAACCTCACAGGGTGATCTGATCATAAATTCCCAGCTGGGCAGGTTGTGGTGGGTAGTCATGCCCCAGGCATATAACTTTCCAATAAAATGTTTATCTTTGCCTTAAACAAACCCTGTGCAATTGTTTCTGTGCATACATGTTGATACACCTTCGAAATAAGGCATAACCACCCTCAAGAGAACACATAATCTTGTTAACTATCCTGTAATCCAATTCCCGCCTTGCTTTCTCCATGTAACTTTCCTTACAGTCCCTCCCTAATTTCAAATACATAAAAGAAGCTGTGAAACCACTATTCTCTGGATCATTTGAGATCTTGCTCCTATGCATATGTTGTCAGTTTGGCTCAAATAAAGTCTTATAAAAGTTCTGTACAGGCATAGATATTTCTTACATTGACAATGTACTCTTCCATCTTGCTTACTTACTACATTTTCATATTCTTTATGTTTTTTTCTTAGCCCTTTTCTCTATTCACATCATTTGTTTTCCTTCAGTGGCCTTACCCATGCCCATGGTCTTAAGTATACCTTGATATTGATAAGCTCCAAAAATATTTACATAGTACAGCTATCTCCTCAATGCCCATGTACGCCATGCATCCACTAATTCTTCATTTCTACTTCACTATTGTCATTCCACAAATTTCATTGTTTACCATCTTCAGCGTCTTGGGTAAAGGCAACACAGCAAATCTGTTTTCCAAAGCAGAGTTAACATAGTCATATTAGGCATCCTCCCTTTTTTAAAACCCCTTCAAAATGGTCTATCTATATCATTTTTTACATATTTCTTACCTTCTCCCTTCCAGGCATACTGCAACTGCTCCCATTTGGGCATCTTTCTCTTCTCATATGGGTTAAGATCACAGACTCCTAATTGGTTACTGCCTCCAGTGGCAAGAACCTCCAACTTGTCTTTGTGTCTCCAGAATATTTAAATGATTGAAAAGCCTTTCCCTGGCTCCTTATCAGCATGGTGATACAATCTAAACTCCTTTGCACTGCATGCAAGAAACCTTATCTTCTTTACTTTCTTCTCCCAATCTATCCCACCATGCACTGAATGTTCTAGCCATGTGGAACCCCTTGTAGGGTTCTGAAGCGGCTTTCTCACACCACTGTACCAGTGCACACACATTTCCTCAGCCTTGTACATTTTCAGGCCTCCCTCTAATTGGCTAATTCCTATTCATTTTCCCCCTCACAACTAAAGAATTGCCAGGTCTGGAAAGCTTCTTTGAATTGTCCTTCTCTACACTTCCACCTCTACCTCCCCCTACAAATACACCCATGTGCATATACACCACACAGCCACAGGCTAACCTGAATGCACTTCTTTTGCCTTCTCGTAGCATCCTGGGCACAGATGTATCATTGCCATGACCATTCTGTTTACTTATGTGTCTCCCCATTTAGACTGAAGATAATTATCACGAGGGCAGGATTTTATACATTTCTGTATCCCCAATATCTAATTCAGAGTCTGGCATAAAATAGGTGCATAATGTGTTATTGAATGAATAAAAACATGGATGAATGAGTGAATCAATGAATGGATGAATGTTAAATTCTCACATTTTGACCATATACAACATATATTTAGTTCAATATATTTATTTTTTTGAGAGCCCCATATTTTAAGGGGAATGTGAGTAAGATTCCTAAGAAATGTGGAGCTAGCTATCTGTCCCACCACTTGAGAAAGAGTAGGTGGAGTTTAGCAAGTTCTTAGTTGACTCGGAGAACTGCATTTCTTTTAGCTGATTGCAAAACTGTCTGCCAAGCACGCTCACCATTTGACCTTTTGTGTCCTATGGGCTTGCCTGAAATTTTCTTGGTGCTTCCAGCCACTTGGTTGCTATGTTGTGATTAGTGACACTCAGAAGGTTCCCTCTTCTATGGGGATGGAGAGCTTTCTGTCTGTGCCCAATTCTTCTCTGCTTTGGGGGACAGTTGGGAAGGGAGATGAGCCGAGATTGTGACAGTTTACCTTTGATGAAACAATCACTTTTGACAGACACTCTCTAGAAAAATGGACAATAGCTATAATGAAAGGCTAACTTCAGTCAACCAAATGCAAGTCTAGAGTTTCAATTGCGGTTGAGGTTCCAGAACCTCATCATAGCAGGATTGGTTATAATTCTGCTGAGGGATTCACAGGGTGATAATAACACAGCACAGAAGCTGTTTTTGACCTGTCTTAAGCGTTCCAATTCCTTGCAGACTCCAAGTTATTAACCCTCCAAACATGCCTGCATCTTAGAGGAAAGCATTGAACCTGTGCTCACAGGTAGGTGCTTGAGTCTGTTTCACTACCTAGGGGCAGGACCACACCCAGTACATACTAGGAGAGTGACATCTATTCTGGTTTAATTGTGAGCCCTTAATGCCTTTCATCCTCTGTGGAGTGTGTGCCTCAGCTAAAATTTAAGTCTGTTGATTATTACTACAATCATTAGCCAAGTCTGATGATTTGAAGTCCTAAATTCCAGTGTTGTGTGTTTGTGTGTGTGTATGTGGGTAATCTGAACATGGTGGCCTAAATCTGTCTTTACATGCATATGTGTATAACTATATGAAATTTTAAACTGCATTTTTTTTTTCTGCATTCATTCGTAGAGCACTGAGTTTCCATACTCTCTAACCCTCCCTAGCACATAGGCCATGTTACCACCTCCTGCTTACCACCTTGAGTAACACTTTTTCCTCTTTGTAGAAAACTGAATTAATAAGACTAGATGTTTTAACTCCAGCTTTAAGCAGAACCCTGAAAAAGGTAGCATGTGACTAAAAATTTTCCTTCCCTGGTAGGCCACTTCTTTTTTCTTTTTTTTAAAATTTGTTTTAGGTGTGCAAAACAATGTAATAAATATTTCACCCTTCACAAAGTGATAACCTCCCTCCCCCCATCTACTGCCCCTCTGACATTAAATATATCTATTACAATTCCATTGACTCTATTTCCTATGCTGTGCTCCATATCCTTAATATGCTTTATATATATAAAATTATAGTTGACATTCAATATTATTCAACTTCAGCTTCAGGTGTACAGTGCAGTGGTCAGGCATCTACCCCATCCATAATGTGGTGTCCCTAATAGACATGTGTACATCTGCCACCCTACAAAATCTTTACAACATTATTGATTATATTCCCCAAGCTGTCTTTCACATCTCCATGGCAATATTGTAGTTACCAATTTGTGCTGTCTAATCTCTTTACCTTCTCTCTCACCCCCCACCCCCATCCCGTCTAGCAACCCTCAGTTTTTCCTCTGTGTCTCTGAGACTGTTTCTGTTTGCTCATTTATTCAGTTCTTTAGATTCCACATATATGTGAGATCACATGGTATTTGTCTTTCTCTGACTGACTTATTTCACTTAGCATAATGTTCTCTAGGTCCACCCATACCGTTGCAAATGGTAAGATTTCATACTGCTTTAGGGCTGAGTAATACTCCATTGTATAAATGTACCACAGTTTCTTAATCCAGTCGTCCTGGTAAGCCACTTCTGCTCACTCTCTTTATTCCCCTCCTCGTACCTACTTGTCCAGTTGTCCTCACGGTATTTTTCTTCCTCTCCCTGTTGTGTGATGCTTCATTTATCCTAACACACCACCCTTGACATAGAAAGATATATATGCTACTTTTTAAAGATACATCAATATTTTAACAAAAAACAGATATATGATGAAGGATCCAATCTCTTATGGTTATGTTTTAAGCATCAGCCAGCAGAGAAGGGAGAATCTTCTTTCAACTGAGACTTCTTGCCTCCCCTGTTTTGGATACCAGCCCACAATAACAAGACTGAACATGATCTTCATCCTGCCTTCATTCAAATTGACCCAACATCTCAAGCTCCCTGTATAACCTTCCCTTGGACCCAACTTTCTTACCTCCATTGTCAAAATCATCATCTCCACCACACTTCAATTTAATTTCTTCATACCAACCTCTTACTTGTACTACAGGGTACTAAATATAGTTCAAGAGTTCTGATTAACATTATATAATAAAAATATACTTTGTGATTCAGTAGGAAAACCTGGCCCTGGTAAGGATGGAGAGAAGCATGCATTCACATACTTTATTGTTCTTGATGTTGTGCTGTTAGATGTGAACATTAGACTTGCTGTATCAATTTGTTCCAACCATAAAGGAAGCCATCCAAGGTTAAGCTTCAAGAACAATGGAAATAAACTGAGTCCTTGATGACATTGCTGATCTGCTGATTCAATCCTGAGGTCACCCCCACCTACGAGGTTAGTCAATTAAGTTCGCGAACTCATCCTAGAAAAGTGCTACATACCTCATTGCTGAATGTCACTATGGTCACCTTCGAATTACTCCCCTTGGGACGCTATGTACCTATGCCAGCACCTAGTCCACCCTTCAAAGCAACTTTGGAACTCCTTTTCTGGAATGGCCATCAGAGCTGTCGTCGTATTACCCTTGATGTCCTGAATGTCATCAAATTATCTTCCTTTCAATATTTCCTTTATCTTTGGGTAAAGAAAGAAGTCATTGAGGGCTAGATCAGGTGAGTAGGGAGGGTGTTCCAATACAGTTATTGGTTTACTGGCTAAAAACACCCTCACAGACAGTGCCGTGTGAGCTGGTGCATTGTCATGATGCAAGAGCCATGAATTGTTGGCGAACGGTTCAGGTCGTCTAACTTTTTCACGCAGCCTTTTCAGCACTTCCAAATAGTAAACTTGGTTAACAGTTTGTCCAGTTGGTACAAATTTATAATGAACAATACCTCTGATATATAAAAAAAAGGTTAGCAACATCGTTGCAACAAGCTCACCAACTTAATTGTCAGACCGCGTATGTTCTTGCCAATGAATGAGCCTCTTCATCCTCTTTACATTTTCAACCAGGTTACACTCGTATGTTTCTTGCTTCTCGAGTCATTCTAAATGATATACATAGTATGGGATCTGATGCAGGTTTCAAAAAGAATAATGCAAATCTGTATACATTGCTATGAATAAAAGGTATATGCCATAGAGAACATAGCATAATTTTCGGCACTTCTTTTTATTTACTTCATGGTTTTACTCTATATTGCTTAATATTAACAAGGCTTAAATTTAATTACATGTTTACTATAAAAAGAGAAATCTTAACCACAGAAAAGCACAAATGTTTACTGAACATTTCACATATTTAAGAGGATATAATACAATTTATAGCAACATTTAAAGAGATACAACATCTTGGAACAACAGATAAGTTTTTCGGTAACTTTCAAGTGGTATCAGTGATTTGTGTTTACAACCTATAAACCCACATTGAAGTCACTTTAAATAACTTTGAGAATAAATCAATACTCATGATGTATTTTCTAGATTAGTGCTAAGGATTTTTAAATTCTGATATAATCCGTTTTTAACCACATTTTGAAATTTCACTACCTTACAAGATAATGATATTCCTTCTTTTTTAATTTTTAAAAATTTTTATTAAAATATAGCTGTCATGCAAAATTATATTAGTTTCAGGGGTACAGCATAGTTACTCAACATTTATATACCTAAAGAAGTGATCACCATGATCAGTCGAGCTACCATCTGACATCACACCAGGCTACCACAATATTATCGACTATGTTCCCTACGCTATGTTCCCCATGCTATTGCCCTTCAAAATTAAAGTTTCGGGGTTCTCCATTTTCTTTTTTTCTCCTAATTTTCCAGCAATTAAGAAAAGAACTAGTGTTTCAGAATCTGTCTCTCAAAAAATCTTACAATGAAGAACAAAACAAACCAAAGCAAAAAAGAGTGTGATGATCTTTTTCCATTTAATGATTCACCAGACCTGCTGCCTTCATCCAAATATTTTCATCCCATTCAATATACCAATCCAAGTAGAATCAGAATCTTCTTTCACAAGCACTTTCACAACTGGATACAACTTCTCTGTTTTAAAAATTCTGTAACTCCTTCCCCCAAATCTAATATTTCAAATCTCACTTAAAAACAAAATAAAATTTAACTAAAATAAAAGTATTTGCAGCTAAATAAATGGAAAATAATTTATAATCTAGCCTTTGAATAAATAATTTATATTAAGCTATATTAATACCATATATTTATATTAATACATAAATTAAAGCCATATATTTATAGTTTATTTATAAAATAATACTCTAATATAGTTTGTTAAATATATATAATGAATACTTATATTTATAAAATAATGCCTTAATATGGAGCATAAATATTTTATAAACATAATTTGTAGAATATTTATGCATATATATTTATACTTCCTTTCATTAATCCAACATTCACTCCTCTTCTAGTTAAGCATTTCAAGAAGCCAAAAATCAAGTCTTTTAGGGTAGCAGAAATTATAATTCTGTCTTCTTCATATTCAGATTATTGAGTCAGAGTATTTCAAAGAGGGTGAAAGAGTAACTTGGAAGTGCTATCAAAAGTGGATTGAAAAGTTTAGACTTTCTAAGGAAGGAGACCAGTTAGGAAGTTATAACTATAATCCAGATAAATGTTGATTGGGCCTCTTGTGACATGTTGGCAATTGGAAAGGAGAAATGGAGATTGTAATAAAAAACATTTTCAAAGAAGAAATAACAAGTTCAGGAAACCATTTATCTTCTTTATTGTGTAGAAGACAGGGAAATCTCAAAGATAACTCTAAGATTTTGGACCTGGAAACTTGAGGTATTCAAGGTGCCATTGATTGACAAAGGGGAGCTGTGAGTGTCAGTTTGGGGGAACGAAGCTAAATTCAAGTCTGGAGCTACTAAATTTCAAAATCTCTATGAAGTAAATAACATTATTATTACAATTTTACAAATGAGGAACTTAGGCAAAAAGCAGTAGGGTCACACAGCAAGTAAGTGACAGAGCCAGAATTAGAACCCAGGGAGGTTTTTTTTGTTTGTTTTGCTTTGTTTTGTTTTATTGCCCCTGTGAAATTTTAAATCCCTTAGTTAACACAGATCTGGTCTTTTTCTTCAGAAGTAACTATAGGCAATTAAAAAAAAATTTTTGTAATTGACATCTAGTGTTTGTCAGCCCAGAACAGTTGATGGAAAAGAAGCTCCTACATTTTTAAAGATTCATGGCCATCGTTATTTGGGTTCCTGGCTCAAGTGGTCCTCTTGCTATATAACCCAATATCCAGGATCATTGATCGGTTCAAAGATGAGCACCAAATCCAGGTTGAACCAATCACTGCATTCCTCAAAAACTTAACTTGAAACCTAGGAGATTTTTGGAATTGCAAATTTGAGGTTGTCAAATAGGCATTTTCTAGTTTCAAAGAGAGATCTATATGAAAGAATGAAGCTAGAAATAATAGAAATTAGAGGAGGGACTCCTGGCAGCATTTGAACTTGATTCCAGTTATCCTTGAGGCCCAGTTACACTTCTTCTTTCCCATAATTTGGTTAAGTGAACCAAGTCCTTTTTCTGCCTGATATATTTTAAATCAAGTTTCTATCACTCAGTCAACCACAACAGTCATGGTTGATAAAACCATACAACTGTGGGAACTTGAACAAGTAACTTAAAATTTCTGAATCAGTTTGCTCATTTGCAAGTGGGAGAAGCAGACATGCCCATTTTATTCAGAGGATAAAATGATGTATGTAAACTCTCTGCATTTGCTTACTTAAAACTCACTTTGTTACCTTGATGAGTACCAATCCCATTCTTGGAGCTCTTTCACTTCAGTGAACTCTTCTTTTCTTTGAAATGGTTGATTACCTAACATGGGGCACACTGTCTCTATAGAGCACTGTAGGTTACCTATCACAGGGGCTTTCAGATCCTTGATTTACCCTTTCCTTCCTTCTACTGCACATGCCACAGCTTTGTGTAAGTATGAAAGACCAGAGCAAATATCTGGTTGATTTCTGTATCCACAGCACATGATATAACACCAAGCACTGAGGAATTCCTCAGCGACTCTTTTCTAAAGATTAGAAACAACTGTTGAATTTCCTTTAAAAATAGTCATAGAATGCAATGGTCCAATTCCCAGCATATTAAAAAGTTTCAGCAAGTATTCATTAATGCTCCAAAGTCCACAACAGTAACTTTTAGTTGCTTCTCTTTATTGGTGTGTTATATTGATTTTGAAAATTAATCTCAGCTTTCCTTCCTTCCTCTCTCTCTCTCTCTCTTTCTTTCTTTCATAGATTAGAAGCACTGTCTAGATTCAGACTCCCAGATGCTAGATGTCTCACCCTTTTCTCTTTCTTGTGAACTTGAACTATAACTACCTCTTTAGACCATCTCTGTTATTACTCAAGTCAGCCAGGAAAAGTCATTATGACAAGAGACCAGAATTAAGGTGTTAAATCAAATGTTATGCTCTGATACTATGTATACTTAAGCTACTTGCCAGTTTTTGGCATACACAATGCCACACAGTTATTAATTTTTACCAGGTGGTTTGAATAAATAAAAACTCCAGTGATGTAGGAAAATAAAAACTCTAACCTTTTCTATGTTTAGGCTTTGTTAGTAAAGCCGTGGAATCTAAGAAAGAAGCTATACCTTCTTTATGTACAAGAACCAGTATTTATGAAATATGTATATACAGAGGGTGCCAAAAAAACATACACACATTTTAAGAAAGGAAAACTGTATTAAACTTATAATACTCATTATATACCAATAACAAAAGATGAACGAACACAAGTCACATTTGACTTCTGCAATTACAAGAGGTGCTCAAAATGTTTACCATCATTAATCACTTCTGATTACAGCAAACTACTGCCTGAGCAACGCTGACCAAAGTGTCCACTTGTATACAATATTTTGGCACCCTCAGTATTTACTCCTCAACTATAATGAAGAATGAAAAGTAATTAGCAAGTCACAGCTTCTAACATTGGTTTTACCCACTTCAGCAAATTCTGCAAAGATCTTCATGGCTAATTTAACATCTTGCTTATATGATATAGGTGGATGATATTTTCATTATAGTTAAGATATAGGATTCTAAGAAATTAATTATCTTTAATGCCTACTATGGACAGTTGCCAGGCATCACTGTATTCCGTACCAATAAAGTATTATAATAGAACAACTTAAATGATCAGACCTTTAGCTGGGTTGAAATGTATGAATGGCTCAAAAAAATTTTCCTGTGTTTGAATGGGAGAGCACTTCATTTGTGGAAGTCTTCACAATATATGATATTCTCTTTTTGAATGGAAATATTTGCTGCCAAATGTAACTTTACTTTAGAACAGCTTGGCAATTAAGTTTTTGCTTTAGAAGAGAGTTTGACTTATTCATTGTAATAATGGTAATCATCATGAAAAGGCTTTATTAAGTATTCAAGGCCTATTAGACAATATATACGTTACACACACACACACACACACACACACACACACACACACAAACACAAATCGCTATTTTCAGAGAACTCTGCATATTCTTTGCATATTCTTGTATCAGTCTCTAAACATAAAAGTTAATTTGTCTCCTATTTTACATATGTGATTATGAGACTCCAAGTAGCTACTGAAGGTCAAAGAAGCCAGGAAAGTCAATCATCTTTCTACTAAGCCATGTATCATGTTATACATTTGAATAGGCTTGGAAATGGGCAAAGCTGCAAAATTGATGAAGATGATCTTATTTGACTCAGCCTCCTATTCTGGGCTTTTCTTTATCCTTATGCCCTTTGGGAAGCTTTCTTGACCCTTGTCTCCATTACACACTTCTTCCTACCTCCCAGGTATTTCTTATTCCCCTTCACAGATTATCTTTCTCTGCCCAGCTTTACCTAACATGCTGGTGTTCCACAGAGTTCTGCCCCAAACCCTTCTCTTCTCTCACTATACTCAGTATTCCTGGATGATAGCTTCCTGTAGCTTAGTCTACCACCTATGTATTGACCTCACCCACATTTGATATTCCTCGTTCAGACTTCTCTCCTATTTGATATCTCTGTCTTGATAACCTACCATAAGCTCAACATATCCCTAAATTGAACTCATATAGTTCTTTTACACATGCTCCTGTGATGGAGGAAGACGCTTTCCTCGATCCTTCAATGTTCTTTGAGCTGGTCTAAAAATTACATGTACATGAGACAGATTAACAAGAGAAAATAACCAAATTTAATTACATACGTATATATGGGAACCCCACAAATATGAGTGAGTCAGAAACTCCACCCCCACATTCATAAGAGGTTCAGAGACAGAAAAGGAAAAATGAGGTATGTATGACATTCTGAGCGAAGGATGAGGTAAGGTGTCTTAGGGCTTCTGAGGGTCATTGCAGGATGATAAGAAGAGCAGATGTTCAGTAACTGGCAGTTTGTCCAGTTCTATAGATAGATCAAAAAAGGTTATCTCTGATAATCTCTTATTATGGGCAAGGGCTCTGATTTAAATTCTTCTTAAGTAGTTAAGGGAGTGGAGGGGCAGAGGTTTCTCGTGAGCCCCCAGGGTCTCAGTTGTCTTTAGCTAAAAATAATCCACATACCACAGAGGCACATCTTGGGGTGACTCATTCTGAACCCCTACATTCCTCTTTGTTCTTCCCATAGCTTACTCGCTGGCACCACTCTCTACCCAGTTGTCCAAGCCAAGATCCTCAGAGCCCTCTTTGAGCCTTCTTTCTTTCTCATCCTCTATATGTAATGGACCTCCATATCCATAGATTTTTGTTTAAGAAAAATAACCTTTCTGCCCGTTTTTCTTTCAATTCTCATTGCCATTGTCCTTTTGGTTCTGCCTATTTCTCTCTAGAACTTTTACTATAGCCACGTATGTATTTCCTTGCGTTTCCCTACTTAGCCTATTACTCAAGCCATTCTATTCTATTCCTCCCACATGGAAAACCTCCTTCTAATCAAACCCAGGAAAATGAGGAACCACATTCAAACTGTTTTCCTTTCTTTCGAGCAATCAAGCCTGTACCTTATCATGTTCCATGTCAAGTTGCAAAGCTTGTCTGGTTTTATATCAACCACCTCCTAAACCTCATCATGATAGGAGGACCTGGCAGGAGTAGCCACAAGCCAAGTGCTCAAGCAGCAGTAACTACTTCAGCTCCCAGGTTCTTGGCAGCTGCTGCACTGACTCAGCCAAGTTCCCCAGTTAAAATGATTACAACATTTTTTAAAGAGCCTTTGTTCTTGATTAGTTTGAGATGCATGTTATCTAGACTTTAATGCAATCCAAAAGCAGGACAATAAATACAGCTAAATCAATGGTAGCATAAAACTATTTCCAGGTGAAATAATAAATGAAAAAATCTTTGGCTCTTTGTAATAGTGCAAACGCCCATGATGCTATCTTGTGCTTTATTCCCAAAACATGCCCCCGGGGATGGGGGTGGGGGATGGGGTGGAATTCTGTAGCAAGGCAACAAAGTTAGGTAGACACAACAGTTTCTTCTGCCTTTTGTTTCTCTAAGTGGAGTCTTCTTGTGGAAAAAAACAAGGGTTCTATGAAAAGTAACTTCATAGGGTGATATGATCATAAATTCCTAACTGGGCAGGTCATGGTGGGTAGTCATATCCCAGGCATATAACTCTTTAGTGAGGTTTTAAGCCAGCCCTCTCCATGTTCTTGTGCAACTATGTTAACACACCTTTAAAATACCAGAAGTAATACCCCTTGATGGGATGTTAACCCCCCAGGGAGCATGATTTTGTTAACTATCCTGTAACCCAATCCCCACCTTGCTGTCTCCAATCTTCCTTACATTCCTTGTTTCCTCCTTAATTTCAAATGCACAAAAGAATCTTCAAAACTGTTATTCTCCAGAGCATTTGAAGTCTTGCTCCCCGGGATATGTTGTCAGTGTGGATGAAATAAACTCTTACAAAAATTCTCTACAGGTTTGGACATTTCTTATATCGACATCCTTATCTTAATGTATATTGGGTTTATAAACTCATGAGAATTTGAATTCACATATTTTCTTTTTCAGCTTTTGGTACCTATATAGTTGCAGAAGTCTAAGCTAAAACATTTAATTAAATAGCATACACTCTTGAATTGTTAGCACTGGAAGAAATCTTATAGATAGCCTTATTCAACTCATTATTGAGAAAAATGGCATTTCAAGTAGGGAAACAATGGGTCTGTGTTCACGTGACTTGTGGATATCAATCAACACTTAATACTACTTACTGTGTTGGTTTCACTGTACTTAAGTCAGTGTACTTTCTGAGCTCTCATAAATTTGGCATACAAAAATAAATTGGCTTGCATAGAAAGCACCATGATACGATGAATAAGCATGAACATTAGAGTCAGACTGATCCAATCCAAATGCTAGCTGTCCAATTTTTAGATCAGTCAAGTTAATTTTGAGGCTCAATTTCCCATATGTAAAATGGGTATAAATTAACTATCTCGTGGAGTTGTTATAAGGGTTAAATATAAGTAGGTGTATAAAATGCTTATAATATGCATAGCCTAGTTTCATTTTTATACTCAAAAAAAAGAAAGAAAAAAAATAACTAATAATAAAATATTAAAACATTCCCAGCTTTGCCTGAACTCCAAAATAAAAGAAATTAAACACATAGCTCTTGGATTTAAGGAGTATTCAAAGAATTGAAGATATAGGCACATCATTTAATCTTCCCTTCCTTTAGATTTTCACTGGTATAAAATGGAAATTGGGGGAGATAGCCTCCCTACTCCAAGGATTAGCCCAAAACCAGAATAGAATGACTTACTCATGTAACCAGTTTTGCAGATGTGTTTAAAGTTTCTTTAGTTCATAAAATAATGCATTCTAAGTTATAATTATACTATAAATAATATGATTATCAAAGTTACATAAAGTGAGTGCCCAGTAATAAAGAGAGACCTATGTTCATCAGGGAAAAAGCACGATGGAGTTCAAGGGAGATAAGCTGGGCTCAGCTTCCTAGACAAGATACAATGAGCTGTGGGCTGAAGTTGGCAGGAAAGGAGGGACCTGATTCAATAGCAAAAGGGCATTTATGTGTGGGAGAAATTATTGCATAGATTAAGGTTAAGCAATTTGTTTCCTTGACAGTGGCTGAAATAGTCTCAGTTTAAATGCACTAAAAAATCTATTGTGTAACCAGAGGTTTCTCTTCTATCTTTCCCTTATCTTTCTAATCAGCACACTCAACAACTACACCCTTTGCTCCAAGGCTCACCCACCCTTAAGATTTTACTCATAAATCAGGGAGTAGCTTTACATATGTGTTTTGTCATCTTCTGTTGCAATAGGACATACCAACAGGACATAATCTCCACTTGGGGTTTCTGTGGGAGCTATAATCAAATCCAATTTAAACATGTACTTTCCCTCAATCTGCCTTTCAGCAGACGACACAGTAAAGAAACTCTAATTTTTTTGCAAAGTTGCCATGGGAAGAAACTAGTAATAGCAAATATAGAATGGTGACTCTAGGTTATAGATAAGGACTGTTATTAGAACTCTCTCTCTCTCTCTCTCTCTCTCTCTCTCTCTCTCTCTCTCTCCCCTCTCTCTCTGTGGGTGTACATGTGCATTTTCAATAAATAAAAATTCACATGTGAGAGAATTCTTAGCTTGGCCACGGAGACATTTAAGAACTTGAGAACAGCTGACTTTTTATTGTGTTTCTCACTTTAGAGCTAGAGGGATGTGAAAGATTATCTAGTTCACTGGTTTTCCAACCACATTAGCAAGAGCCCCATTGTCTCATAGACAATGGTTGACCCCCAACACACACATTTGATTCCTGTTGTAGGCTGACTCGTTAACAAATAAGAAGGATGCATCTTGGAAAGCACTGTTGACTTAAAAATGCAGTCATTTGAAGTCTAGTGTGACTGAAAAAAAGCACTTGTGACTTAAAAAAGTATTTGTTTCTAGGTAATTAAGACTTAAGATTCCATTGTGCCAATTCTAAGTAGTGAACTCCCGGAGAGCGCAACGTGAGGGACTATTTTTTTTCTGCAAAGCTAGGAATCAGCCTGCTGCCTGTCCCCTGACTCTCAGCTCTAGCCCACTCCTCAGGCTCCCCGTATCCTCACCTAGACACCTGTTTGGGCCTCGTGGTTTCGGGGGAGGTCTTTTATAAATTCCAGCACCAGAGCTTCTCTCTGAGCTACTGAAAGTCACAAATTGTTTTCTGATAGTCACAAATTGTTAACCTAAAGCACAAGTGACCCCATAACAGAAGCAACTTCTTAGAGTAGGGAGACAACCTTTATGTCCCAAATGGGAGAGGCGAGGATTTGGGGTTCCTTGCGGGGCCATTCACTGGTGACTCTCCATATTACCTACACCTTATTCTAGCAACAATCCCATTGTGTGCTGTCATGACAACTTGTAGTAGCTTTTGTCCTCATTGACAAAAAGTTTCTTTGAACAGGGATGCATTAATAAAGCATCTAAGGGGCCGACCAAGTGGCTCGTTGGTTAAGAGTTGGCTTGGGAGCACCAGCTCTGAGCAGCAGGGCCACCGGTTC
>NW_017731474.1:2320910-2324430 GCF_001890085.2 Hipposideros armiger
TTCCCCAATTAAAAAAAAAAAAAAGAACAAAGGGGTAGCAACTTGTCTGTTCCCCGTCCCCAATTCCTCAACGCTGTTTCCCTCCCCCAATTCCCCAATAAAATCTTTAAAAAAAATAAAATAAAGACTGTCATTTAAAAAATAAAAAAATAATAAAAAAATAAAGCATCTAAGCATATATGAATTCAATATGTGTGAGCCAAATCTGCTTATTTGAGGGTTTTTAATATTTATAAGAAAAGCTCTACCATAATAAAAATTCTAAAAACTATTAATACTAATTGTTTCTTCTTATGGATAAGGAAACTAAAGGTCAAGGAGCTAAGATGAATTTCTTAAAGTCACATGAATTTAAATGATGGAGCTAAAACTAAGATAGCTGGCATTTGGTTAAGTATTCAGTTACCTGCTCCACTCTTCCAAACAGAACCACAGACTCTCAGGGTGTCAGAGTAATCAGGGATACGAGAATCCATTTGGTCCATCAGTTTCCTAAAGCCCAGATGAATGACCGAAGAAATCCAGAAACTCAGCTTGATTCTAGAATTTTGGTACTGCCTAGTTCCATGGGTATAGACTCTTCAGGTTTCATTCTTTTCAGAAAATGAGTTTGCTTCAGTCATTATTCTGGGTATCAGCAAATTTTAACTGTGCAATGTCAGTTGTTTTGGTTAATAGTATCCCCTTAACCCTTGGAGAACCTCCTCTCTCTCAGTCTCCATCACTTGGTGTGGTGGCAATAAACCCTCTGCTAACAGTGGGCATGTGTCCCAGGCTTGCCCCATTAATGTCACAGTGGATGGTCCATGCAGCCTACCAGACATAGTTGCCAATGAGAACCAGGTTGGGGTTTGGTTTTCTGTCCACAAGGGTGGTTGAGCTGAGGGGATATGGGCCTGTGGCTGCTGAAGGACACATGTAAAGATAATATGCCTGAGATGAAGCCACATAAAGAAAAAAAGAGATACAAGTTGAAGAAACAGAGTCTTCATACTATCATGTGAGGCCTTGGGTCCAGTATAATTAGCAGAGATCCTCTCTTTTTAACCTAGTTCAGGTTAGATTTTGGCCATGCACAATCTAAAAAATCCTGAGACAAAAGTCCTTGGAAAAGTTCAGCATTAAAACTGTACAACTTTGTGAAGAAGAAGGTGTCAGCAATAACAAATGCACTTAGAAATATAGAGGAAATTATAAAATTAAATGCTCTTAGAATGGCTTTTTAAAAGCTCTCTGATTATTTCTCTTTACTTTTATTCCTTGAAGATAACTACCACGCTTTAGTGCTTTGGAAATGAATCCCTACTTTTCAAGAGAGTATCCTACTTACATCAGCTATATATCCTTTTTTCCTTAAATCATTAGAGGAAGAAAAGGAGTTTAAGGAGGAGGAAAGGCCATGGCACCATATTTTTAGCAACTTTATAAATGTATGTATTAGATTTATTCAGTTAATAGTTGTCTTAGCAGGTTGGACAATTTTATCATTAATTTGAGTTTTCATTCCTTTGCAATATCATTCCTTCATTAAATATTCTTTAAGAGGATTATAGTTGAGTAGGAATATTAAAACAATGTACCGTAAATCTTTTCTCTTTAATGAATTTATTCCTTTTTATAGAATTAATTAAAATCAGTTATGGACAAGAGCTATGCAGCAAATGAATGAAGTAGTGTCCAGGCAAAGGTTAAGGAGTAACTGCCATTAAATGAAATGAAGCATCTTCTGAAGGCAGTTTATTAATGGAGAATTTTCATACCTACACGCACCAACAAGTTCATTACACAGAGAAATTGCATTCGTCTGAGATTATTCTTTCCTTCCCTCTCTTCTTCCCTCTTTTCTTCCTTTCTTCTTCCTTCCATCCCTCTTTTTAAATAAAGAAACTTGGCTTTATTCCCGTTTCAAAACAAACAAAGCTATTATGCTTTTGTTGAGAACCAGGACACTCTGGGATACAAAATTGTCATAAATTCTCTTGCTTAAGTCCCGAGGTTTCATTCTTAAAAAGGCATGGTAAAGATAAAAGAACACAAGAATGATGAGAGAACTAAACTTTAAAACTAGAGGAAACATTCTTTCAAATTTAATTCACAAACTGGGAATGGAAATGTCATTGCCTCACTCAGAGGGTTAATCACTTTCTAATTTGAACTGGCAAATTTTATAATGACACTGTGAAATTAGCAGCATTTTATTGTGTTAATTATCTGTAGGACACTACATCATTACTTTTAATAAATGTAAATGAGATTGTGTCTCCTAGGACAATACACAGACAAGGTGAATTTTTATTGGCTATTTACAGGATTCTAGCACAGCCTTTCTACATTTTCCTTCCCTTATAAAATACTTTCAGTGTAGGCTTAACGTGCCAATTTCCCTGTATTTTATTTAATATAATATTTTAAAGGTCATTAAAGTTCTCCTTAGCTCACTTGAACTCATTTTCACTCAAAGCAATGGCGCTTATTAAAAACCATGTCAAGTGTCAACCCCATCAACCAAGACTGAGGTCCACAGTTCTATAAGAATAAGAAAAAAAATTTAGCCTTTCCTTTTAAAGGCATTTAAAAACATGCTGCCCGTCCACTTGCTTGATTCAACGACATACCTACAGATAAAATTCTGCAGGAGAATTAACTAACAAAATGTTGTAATCAGTGGTAAAAGGGAAATATGTATTTTTAAAATAAAATCAATAAATATGGAAGTTAATAAATACACAGTGCCATGCCAATCAGAATTGACAGATACTGTTGGAACCTACTCTGAGTGAATCACCACATGAGACTTCATAAGGTGTGAAGGAAAATAAAAGGCAGTTCTCAGCCTAAAAACAGAAACAACTTGAGAGAGGGAAAACAAATATAGAAATAAGTGATAAAAGAGAAAGTATTAAAAATATATGACATATATCTAGCACAGATAAGGAGATAGTAAGATTAAAAGGCAAGGGACATTGGTCACATGCTAATTGTGGAGATCAGAGAGGAAGGAGATGTCATTTAAGATGAGCCTTGAACAGGAAAATTAGATTTTGATAGCTTGAGATAGGGAGAGGGTAGAGTGAAATGAGTGATAATTATTTTAACTATAATAAGTACCAATTGAACAACTATGATGTACCGACACATTCTGTACATTAGCACTCATTATCCTGAAAGCCTTGCAATGTATATATGATTTCCTATTTCATAGATGATAAAATTGGGGACAAGAGTACTAAATAATATTGTATTACCAAAGTTACACAGACAACAAACAGAAGAATCAAAATTCTAAGCCACTTTTGTTTAGTGTAAAATCTGCACTGTTTTCAATAGAGAATGGTACATCTAAAAGCAAAATTTGTCAATAGATATTTTCATAATAAACAATAAGTATGGTGCCATAGTTCTAGTATAAATCAAAAGCAATTCTCTCTCTCTCTCTCTCTCTCTCTCTCTCTCTCTCTCTCTCTCTCTCTCTCTCTCTCATTTCTAATCTTCAGATTTCTCATGTTTATAAATAGGGAGA
>NW_017731474.1:2325600-2335107 GCF_001890085.2 Hipposideros armiger
CAAAACATTTACCTTTCATGGTCATTTTGACTTTGGGGAAGAGCCAGGAGTCGCATGGTGTCAGATCCGGTGAATAAAGTGGATCAGGACACTCCATAATGTTTTTATTTGACAGAAATTGCCATACAAGAAGCTGTGTGACATGGAGCCTTTCCGTTGTGATCAAAGGTACAGTGAATGCTGCTGCCGAGTGCCATCCAATGGAAAGGCTGCGATCTTCAATACAAGGAAACAGCACGTTGAACCTTAGTAACAGCGTGTGACCAGTTTCAACTTGTTCAGTGCAGTCGGTCGGTGTGAGCTACAGTTAAGAGAAGGTGTGTTTTAAAGTGTGCCATAAATCATTATGACAATGCTCCATGTCACATGTCACTTCTGGTGCTGCAATTTCTGTCAAATAAAAACATTATGGTATGTCTTCATCCACCTTATTCACTGGATCTGGCACAGTGTGACTACAGGCTCTTCCCCAAAGTCAAAAAGACCATGAAAGGTAAATGTTTTAAATCAATTCAGAACATCGAGGCAGCCAAAACAGTGCAACTAAAGACACTCACAAAAGAGGACTCCCAGAACTGCTGCAGGAAGTGGCAAGAATGAGAGGATAAGTATGTTTGAAGTGAGGGGGTTTAACAGCAATGTGTCTTTTACTGTAATAATTTTTTTTAATTTAAACATTCACTGTATTTTTTTATCACATCTCTTAGAAGTATAGCCAATAGGTTAATTGACAAATACATATTAAAAGGGTTAAAGGTCTCTATTTAAGGACAAAGACTCTTAGATTGGGTCAAAATATCCAACTACGTGTAATCTGTAAGAGGCACACATAAAACAAAATAATCTGGAAATACTACGAGAATGGCCAGGCAAAAACAAACACAAGGGATGAAGGAGTGATAGCAATTATTTAAAGCAAAATAGAATCCAAGACAGAGGCATTGATGAATAGAGTCATATTATGTTGATAAATAGTAAAATCCACAATGAAGATTTAAATGTCATGGATTTGTATGTGGCTTATTACGTATGATCACAATATATGAAACAATTGTGTTTAAATACTTTCAAAACTTGACAGTTCAGCAAAACCAACAGATTACTCCTTGCCTCAATAATTCTACGAGAGTAATGTTATTGCATCATTCAAATGAAATATTTTTAAATAAAAATATCAGGTTACAAAAGAATATATTCAGCATATGGCAGAGGCTGATTAATGGCTCAGCACCCTCATTCTCCCTCTTCCTGGGCATACAGAGAAATATCTCTCAGCCTCCCTTGCACTTGTATGGGGCCATCTAGATTGAGTTCTAGCCAGTGGAATGTGAATGGAAGCAATCCATGCCGCCTCTAGGCCTGTCCTTCAAATCCTCTCACATTGGATCACCATGCTTGTTCTTCTGTGGGGACATAGACTCCTCGGGAGTCCTGGTATGAAGCTGGTGGAACCACAAGACGGAAATAGTCTAGGTCCCTCATCTTGATGATTACGAACACCTAATTTAGACATTATGCAAGTGGGTCCTAAATTTCTATCATGTTTAAACCATTATACCTTTTGAGGCTGGGTCTTACAGCAACTTGCTTCCTTAACTTATATAGATGTTGATTGAGGTGTGTGTGTGTGTGTGTGTGTGTGTGTGTGTGTGTGTGTGTGTGTGTGTGTGTGTGTTAGAGAGAGAGAGACAGAGAGAGAGAGAAAGAATTAGTACTAATGTATAATGTGTTTTCATACACATCATACTTTGTCACAATTATTTGCTCCCATGACCCTATGGATGTGTTTTTAATTATATGCAAATAAAAATTGTGTTCATCTTTCAGTGATGAGATTAGGGATAAATTCTGTTTTCATATTTACTCTTATTTTTCAGATTTGCTATATGGAACTTGCATTACTTTTATTATCAGAAAATATTGAGCTTATTAAATTTTTAAACAAGAAATAAAGCAATCTCCTTCTTCAAAGTTCTTGTAAGTGTGGAGACAAGCTTCTTGTACATTAATGACTTGTGAGTAAACGTACATGTCTTAAGAGCTTTTAAGAGCTTACTAATCACAGAAAGAACTAGTCATTCTTTCATTTATTCATCAAACATTAATCAAATACCAATTATTTGTCCGGCACTAAGCCAGGCACTAGAGTTACAATGGCACGGTAGATAATGCTTTTACCTTCACAGAGAAGGCAAAGTTTCTATCCTCTGCATTCAAAGTCTATTATGAGAGATGGTTATATAAACATATTGTAGTACAGTGTGATTAGTACAACAGTGTAGGCTAATGATAGCCTAGACAAGAGAATAATTAACTCTGTCTTGGTAGTCAGGGGGATTCTCATGACAGGAGACTATTGAGCTGAATTTTAAAGAATAAATGTGTTTGCCAAGTGGATAAACAGGAAGGGCATTCTCGAGGAGATACTAATATATGCAGAAAGCATGGCACCTTTGCAGACACCATGTAAATAGCGTAGAATGGCAGAAGTGCAGCTCCACAGGGAGAAAACCTAAGAGAATATGAGGCAGGAGGTGGAGTTAGGTGAGGACAGATTATAAAGGCTTTTCATGTGACCAGACTGGTTTCTGAGGTTATTTTAGGTAGAAGAGAACTGTGATCAGATGGGCAGGGTGGAAAGATGTCTATATCAGTCGCAGAAATGGTTGAAGGAGACCGGATTAAAGCGAGGTGGTTTACAGTTTAGGCCCCATCTCATTCAAGAGCTGGACAAGTGGAGGGGAGGAGCCATTCCTCTGAGCATTTCCTAGAGCAGCAGTTCTCAACCTGTGGGTCGCAACCCCTTTGGAGGTCGAACGACCCTTTCACAGGGGTCGCCTAAGACCATCGGAAAACAAAAAGATATTTACATTATGATTTATAACAGTAGCAAAATTACAGTTATAGAGTAGCAACGAAAATAATTTTATGGTTGGGGGTCACCACAACATGAGGAACTGGGTTAAGGGGTCGCGGCATTAGGAAGGTTGAGAACCGCTGTGCCCATTGCAGAATAAGCACCATATGGCTCTGCCTGACTGAGGATACTCTGTCACCAATCCTGTGATTTGAGCAGCCAAACAGACTTTATCAGCACACGGCATATTCTGACATTTATTCCTTTCTCCTTTGCTACCTACAGAGAAAACACCTAACTGCTCAGATAACCCTTCCTGCAGACTCAGGGAGACCAGCAAATGACTGGCTAAGCTTGAGCTCCTTTTCCTACAACTAAAATTTGAGATAGTTTTAAAGATGTGTCTAGCACACTGGGCCCACATTTTACATAAAGTTTTAACACAGTGTTGAAGACAATTAAATATTAGCTTATATGCTGCCGTGCACTTTGAGCACCCCAACGCTGATGTTCGGCATTACCCCCAGGTCCCCTCCCACCCACTGATTCCAATGCTGTAGAGCCTGCCATCTTGCTTCTTTCCCGCTCACCATTCAACAGATTGCACAGCAAATCCCTCCTCCCTCTGCACAGCCCTCTTCAATCCCTTAGATTAGGGGAAGCAAATAAATTGGTAGTGAACAATAAAGCTGCATTTTGTTATTACAGGATAGTAAGTATTTGCAGATATCATACATTTTGGCTCTCATTGTGTACTACCATAAAGTCAAGTACGTGGGAGGCAAGGTTAAACTAATCTAGGTAAGAGTCTGTATTAGCTTCCTCAGTTGGCTGTAATGAATTACCACCAACGTGGTGACTTAAAACAATAGAAATGTGTTCCTTCACAGTCCTGGAAGCCAAAGTCCAAAATTAAGGCATTAGCAGGCAGCACTCCCTCTGGAGGCTCTAGGAGGGATCCTTTCCATGTCTCCTAATCTGGTGGCTGCTGGGAACATTTGGTCTTCCTTGGCTTGTGGCTGCATCCCTCCAATCTCTGATGTTGTCTTCATATCACCTTCTCCTCTCTGTGGGTCTCTTACAAGGGCACTTGTAATTGGACTGAGGGACCACTCAGGAAATGCAGTATGACCTCTCAAGATTCTTAACTTAATTATACTTGCAAAGTCCCTTTTTCCATATAAGGTCATATTCACTGCCTCAGAGAATAAGATGGAGACAGTTTTTTTGGTTTTTCTTTAAGATTTTATTGGGGAATTGGGATAGGGGAACAGCACTGGGGAATCAGGGAAGGAGAATAGACAAGTTGCTGTCCTTTTGTTCTTCAGTCTAGTTGTGGAGGACGTCGCTTCACTGGCCCATGTTAGTATCATCATTTCACTCTTCCCGGGTGAGGCAGTCGCTTGCCAGCCATTGGATGGCCACTCGCAGTGGCTCACAGCAGCTCACGAAAGTGCACGCCAGCTGCCAGCCAGCCCCACTACAGACTACACTGTCGCAGGCGACCCACAGCAGCCCAGCTCTAGTTCAAGCTGTTGTTCACCATCTTAGCTGTATAGGGCTCAGCGTCACTGGCCCTCATGTGGGATCTGAACCGGGGCCCTGCTGCTCAGAGCTGGCATCCCAAGCCAACTTTCAACCAACGTGCCACTCGGCCAGCCCTGGAAACAATTTTTTGAGTGGCTACCATTCAACCCACTACAGAGGTCAAAGACTTACAGCCTCATAGCAAGAAACACTATGTGAATTTGTGACTGCTCAGGGCTCTTACAAACTCTGTGAGGGCAGGAGTTATGTTTTATACCTTGGTTAGCAACCAGGACCTTGCAGATCACAGAGTGGAGATTCAACAAAAAGGCTGAAACCTTTGTTTTGGGATTCGACAGTGCTATAGATTGGAGTCCCTGAAATAGATGGTACAAATAAACATCTAAATTCCTACCCCTTCTGAGAATTTCATTCCAGTGCTGTCATCTTCTCTTGAAAAGCAGTTCTCCATGTCTTAGCAGGCAGTTTTATGTGAATTAAAAAAAAAAAAAAAGCCTTCCACAACCCTCAGATTAATTATGTTATGTAGAAAAACACTCTGTGTCATATTGTTCTTTGCTCAGATTTGTCTTGTAACATGTGGTTACATCTTCCTAGGGTCACTAGCCTGCTTTGCAAAGGTGGCAAACCTTGTAGGCACATAAAGGAAACATTTTCTTGAAAACCTGTTCCAGCAGAAATGCACAACTTGATGCAAGAGCCCCTCCTACTCTCTCTCTCTCTCTCTCTCTCTCTCTCTTTCTCTCTCTCTCTCTCTCTCTCTCTGCCCCCTCTCTCCCCTCTCTCTCTGTTAATGACACTCCTGGTTGATTTATTGATTGCCTGTAACACCGCCAGCTTTTCTTGAAGCACTTGTGATCTTCCCAGTTGTAAGTGCCACCCCCAGTGGAAAGTTGCCCCAAACTGGGATGTTTTGATTGCTGTTTGAGTTCCCCAACTTGACTGGTCAGGGCTGAACCTTCTCAGCTTCCCTGGAATAAGCTCCTTAAGCCTTTTCCCTCCAAAGCATCTGTAAACAGTTGAAGGTCATGATTGTTCACTCTGAAAGATCGATATGCCATTAAATTGTGACAAAAAAGACTGCCAGACCATTAAGGCTTCCCTCATACCCTCAGTAATCCTGATAAAGTGATGAGCTGTTTTAACCTCTCTGCCTCCCATTGCTAACTATGTAGAAAACTCCTAACTGCGGAGATAACCCTTTCTGCAAAGTCAGAATGACCCACAAATGACTGACGCTGATTTTGAGCTCCTTCTCCTGTACATTTTTTCCTGCCAATATGAAGTCACCT
The DNA here is from genome assembly GCF_001890085.2 of Hipposideros armiger. Taxonomy (NCBI): domain Eukaryota; kingdom Metazoa; phylum Chordata; class Mammalia; order Chiroptera; family Hipposideridae; genus Hipposideros; species Hipposideros armiger. Next base: position 2,331,298 of record NW_017731474.1, read on the forward strand.
TTTTTTTTTTAATTTAACCTTTTTTGTCCACAGTCTAAAGTCTATCTAGGGTTAGTCTCAAAACTATTTGACTCAAAATTATTTTGTTCCAGGGTGAAGTAGCTTCCTATAGGCCTTATCCTGTAACTGAATATACCCACTGCCCAATGGTTAAGAGACAAAAGGAGGAGTTTCATGGGGACTGAAAATGACATAGGACTAGTTCACCCCAAACACACAGGATTTGCCTAAATTGGGTCAATCTTAGACATGTGGTGAGTTCATAGCAGTGAAGATGGCTAAGTTTCCATCTATTCTATTTTCTTACCAATAAAAGGTGAGGAGAAAGGGAGAGGGTTTTGATAAAATGGGAGAAAAGGTGACTTTTGTGAACTGAAAATAATTTGAACTGGAAACTATTTTAAAAATAAATCTAGACAAACCAAGTCTTGCTCGACATTCCATGAGCTCATTTATATTTGAAGAATGTTTCTTTCATCCAGCTAACGTTAGCATCAACTGCTACTATGAACTGATATTCACTGTGTTTGAACAGTCCATGATTGTTTAGCCGGATAAAATTGATCTCACTCTCTTTGCTAATGCTAAAGTTATCTGCTATCCAAAACATATTTTTACATTTTTGTTTCCAGTTTAGAAGTTCTTCGCCAGCCATGTTGGCTTTTGTAAGCTAATGTAATCATAGTTCAGTGGTTACATTTTATTATATCCGATGTGTACATGCACACACTTGCATATACATGTACACATAAAACACTAGCATTGTCTTTTCTGAACTATTCCATAAAAAAAATACATTATTTTCATTGGAAAATCAAGTTTAAAAAGTTAGATCTTGAGTTTCTCACTTTATTGTGACTTTTTTTAGTCTTAAACACTTCAGATTAGTAAATTTAGAAAGATCTGAAGGCTGTTACCTCCAAAATGGTTAGTAAAATGCACCTCCATTTCAGCTCCCAAGGCTCTGTTGCAGGTTCATGAGCTAAGTGCACTTAGAACTTCTTGGGCATAAATCTCTCCATTTTTCTATTTTGCTGATTTGCAAGCCTGCATTTGCAGGGACACTTTCACCTCAATTCAGGTTTGGCCTTGAATAGTTTATTATGTCAACACAACTTACCTTCAAACCAAACACTCAAAAGCAACAGGAGTTGCAGATAATAAACAGAAAGAAAACGGGCTTAATATCTGCTGAGCCCATTAGTTCTCACCTGCATGTCTGTCTTCAGCATATCAATGAAATAATCTAGGAGGGCACAATCACAGGAACAAAGCATCAGGTCAATAAAATCATTCACTGATCCACCAGCAAAGCACGATAAGCAGTGTATTAACTTAAAAATCCTAACATGCTGCTCAGACATCATTGCATAGGTCCTGAAATGAAGCAAGCAGACCCTACTAGACAGACCCTCAATGGTGCAAAAAACTAGAGGATTTTTTTCTGCTTGGACTTATTTGAACTCCCAAATTAATTCTGAATTTAGATTTTTATGGCTTTGAATTGGCTCTGTAGATCCTGCGACATAAGTTAAATGGATAATGCTGACTTAATGAAACAGAAGATGTCTTATCTCTCCCCTTTACACTTAATCATGTCTAAACTCATATTACTCATTAACACATTAAATATTACTCATTAACATATTAAATATGTATTATATGCCTACTAGGTAGCCTATAGTTTGATAAATTTCTGGGGATGCAATAATGAGCAATATCAAAGAGCTTCTATGGCTTCTTGGATAAGTGTTTCTGTCTTTAAGAGCTTCTATTATATGATCACTGAGCATTTAGGGCAGTAAGACTTGCAATAGTGTTGCCTTTTCCAACAACTTTAATCCTTTGTACTGGATGTTTGAATTCTGATTCAGATGAGTTACCACTGATAACAGAATTTAGGGTGGATCACTCTTACAAAACACAACAGGCAGTTGTCCCTGAAGCCATTCTACAGAGTGCCTTGTTGGCTGATGATAAACTTTTGCTCTTTCTTCCACTTAACGCTGCTGAGCCTGATTTCTCCATCAGCAAGTGAGTTACCTACCCTTTGGTCTAAACCACAGCTGATATACATTCATATTGCACTTGGTGCAGAAGGCTGGTTGCCAAGCACATGTTAGAAAGCAAATTTATCTATCATTCTCACTCACGCACGGCGTCATGCAGTCCTGGCCCATTCATTCAGAGGCGCTTCCAATATCCGAAATCCTTTAGCAGGGAAATATTTACTCTTTGAATCAATCACCTCCCATTCAGATACATTATCTGAAGATAAAATATGCTACACATTAGAAGGAAAGAAGGGAGAAAGGAAGGGAGGAAAATGTGGATGGAACAGAGAAAACATCTTGGCACAGATAAAGTAAACATAGCCACCAAACCATTCCAAGGATAGTGGTGCAGATTATTTATCTTACTATACTCTCCCCTCCATTGTTTAGGATGGAAAAACTTGAAAATGTAAAGCTCTGTATTTACATTCTCCTTGGGAGGTACGGAGGAGTCTAATAAATGTGTTTGGCTGACTCCAGGAAATCTGCCTCTTTAGGTTGCATCACACCCAGCTGTTTGCATTAAAGTCCATCCAATTTGATTTTCATTTGTCAAACTGATCCCTTTGATGTCAAAATTACTCTCTCCTTTGCATTTAGCCTTTAAGAGTTTCCAGCTGCCGCTGGCTCTGTAGTTGCATTGAGGTCTTAAGCCAGTCTTGGGTCATATTGTTCTGCTTTGCAGTTGTCTAAACTATAACTAGATGACCTCATTCATCTTGATGACCTCACTTGAGACACTTATCCAAGATGTCTTGGGGGCTGCTGTTCTTGAAGTTTCTCTTGCATTGTGCTCACCCTCTGGTAACCAGCTTCAGCTCTATCTACTTCTCTCTGAGTGCACATAACTCATACCAACATCTTCTGTTCACTTGGACAAAGAATATGTTCCATTCCCTTTGGAATCACTTGTTGCCACCTGATTTACAATGTCTCTTTTTCTCCTTTAGAACAGATAACCTCTTAGTATTGAATGTTACAGATTGGTTTGGGGATCCTAAGTAGACCACAGAGTGTTGAATCAACATTTAAAGAGCTCTTCAATGTAACTGTATTCAGTCCTATTTCCTGGAATTCTTCATGAGAGAGACATCTATTGTTACCGTTCTTTTATAGAGGAGGAAATCAGGGGGTTAGGCAGAGTGTCCAAAAGATTTTTTTTTTTTCTAATAACTATCTAGGCCAGTCTTTGTTCTGCAAACTTTTGGCCACGCTGAATTCTATTTGTAAAATCCTGTGTGATTTTATCCAATACTCTTTTATCTACTTGCCTCTCTCTCTCTCCATCTCTCTCTTTCTGTTTTTCTCTCTCGTATAGTTACACTCTAAAGGGAATATAAATTACCTACATCCTAATTCTAATTTCTGTCCCATTATTGAATTTCCTAGTTCGATCACCAACTTGAAATGTGTTGTTTATATTCTCTGAGGATGTTACTTCTTTTGTAAATAGGAGCTGACACTTCCATTTTAGAGTTATAAGGATTAAGTGAAATAATAATAAAAAAAAATTATTCTGATTGTACCCAGTTGAGTTACAAGAAAGGATAGTTCTTTTCCTCTTCTCTTAGTATGAAGGTAGCACAGGACCAAAAAAAGTCCTTAGAAAAAAATTAAATTATTGATTCTTCTGGCATAATAACCCTTTATGAATTGAAAAACCATCTGTTTAGAGAATAATTGAGTCTGACTGTGTGTGAATTTTCTTTTAAGACTAAATTCTCCCCCACCCCCAAACCTAATGTGTTAGTTTCCT
>NW_017731474.1:2336261-2359922 GCF_001890085.2 Hipposideros armiger
AAACTTACATTCAGCAGCACAATTTCCATTCACTTTTGCAAACTGGATCACTTTTAACTTGAATTCAGCACTGAACGAAAATCTTTTCTGAGCCATTTCTGGGCAGAACGTGGCAAAACGTAACCTACTGTAATATACTGGTAACAAGTGCGAAACAATGAGCGCAAAGACAACAAGTGTGAAAAAGCGGGAAATGCAAGTGAAAAAATCTACAACAATGAGCACAAAAACAAGCATGAAAAAAATGGGAAATGCAAGTAAAAAAATCTACAAATACTGTATAAGATGCACCCAGTTTTTAGACCCCAAATTTTTCAAAAAAGGATACGGCTTATACATGGGGAAATATGATATTTACTTTCTTTCCCTGAATTTTTATTGATGAGCACAATTAGGAAAACAGCAAATTTGAAGGGTGTTTTTTTTTCATTACTTAATCTGTTATTTCTATATTTTGATAGTACTGAAAAGTATTCCACCATATAAAATGGAGGTGTAAGAGGTGAGCAATCCTTCCAACATCTACCATTCTAATTGTTACATGTGTAGGATCTATTACGTAACAATGAAACCACTGTTGTAAGGATTTTACATACTCTGGCTTAATTCCAGAAACATGTAATGCATTCAGGTGGAAACAGAAAAGAGATTTTTGTTTCTGAATTGTGTGTTTGTGCGCCTAATTTTAAAAATACATTCATTCAAGTGATAGTTAAATTATTGAAAACAGTGATTTTCCAGATGTGAAAAAAATGCATCTCTTATGTCAAGGTTTTTTTGAAGACTTATATTAAAATATGATTAAAGATAGGCTGTAATCTTGGAAAGAATTTGATCCTTGAAGGTGGTGGGTTTTAATGGGCACATTCCACACAATGGTACACTTTTAGAGGACAAACAGGATAATGAGTCAATAAAGGCATCAACATTCCATTTCTGGTCAGGGTGCTTTATTGATAAAGACCTTGAATTTTGAAAACTTTGTCCAACTAGCTATCTGGTAATCATAAGTTTCCCTTCTTTCGAAGTCTTGGGTATATAAGCTAACTATACTAATGGGCTTCATCAGCCTAAAACTGGCTCTTTTTTTTTAATTAAAATTTATTGGAGTGACAATGGCCAGCAAAACTACATAGTTTTCCAGTGTACAATTCTATAATACATCATCTATATATTGTATTATGTGTTCACCACCCAGAGTCATAAAACTGGCTTTCAAAAATTGTTCTCTGGAACCAATGTGATTGTGAAAGTAGTATCTAATGTGTATCTGTGTGTATCTGCTCTATCATTTCCAATTCACCCTCAAACTCTAGTGTAATTGGAGTTCCAGCATATTGGAAAGATTACAGAAGAGTACCATTATCACCAAAATTTTGAAAACCATCAGTCTGCACTAAGTTTAAGACTCACTTTATAAATTTATCTTTAAACATGGATAAAACTACTGTTGATAAACGACTACACAGGAATATTGGTATAACAATTTGCCTTCCTACCTTTCTTCCTTCCTTCAATCTCTTTCTTTTTTTTCTTCCTTCAATTTCTCTCCTTCCTTCCCTTTCTGTCTTCTCTTCCTTACTTCACCTCTCCCTCCCTCCCTCTCTTTCCCTTTTTTTACTTCATTTCTCTTTTTTTCTTTTTTCTTCCTGTCCTCCCTGCTTCCTTTTCTTTTTCTTTCTTTGTAATCGAACAGGATATAGGAAATGACAAACTCGAGCTTTCTCCTACACACACGGTGGTAGATTGTGATTTCTTATTCTCCACTTTTACATGATGGTGTACACAAATGTCTGGAAACATCTATGAAGTCAAGGGGATGATTTTTTGTCAGGCACACTGAATCTTAAACATTGAAGTGATTGTTTTTCTTCAAAGTAGCCATCATATGAGAATACCTACTTAATTAGTAAGTGCCTCCATTATTCTAAATATTTTGAGACTCCTCTTTTGAAACCGCCTCCTCTGACAGTTTCAGAGTGTTTCATTACATTTTAACCACTCTCTATTTGACTCAAAATGCATTCCTTGGATTAATCATTTATCTTATTTACCAGACTTGGGTCTAATGTCTTTTGCTTATTTTCAAATGACAACTCCAAGGATCAATGTTTACCAATACAAAGGACAGTAAAAAAATGTGCCCACTTAAAGTTTAAAAACCTTTAAACTTTTACCTAATAACTTGCAATAACTGGGATATTGAACAAAAATTTATGCCTGCTATCCAACACAATGTGATAGCTAAAATTAAGAAATTAATTGTATAGGCAAATATACATGATAAAACTTTAAATGTAAAACCATCCTTGCAGTATTATGTAAGACACACACAAAAACATACCCCCACACACATTTACATAAGGAATTACTTTGCAATGTTTAGAATGGTTACCTGTGAGCAATCAAATTATAGGTGGTTTTCGTTTTCTTTTTCTTTCTCTAATTTCCAGGGTACATATAATTTCTTTTGTAATCAAAGGGGAAAAAACAATTTGAGCTGTTAAAGATAATTCTAAATGCAAATTTCAAAAATGCTGAGTAATGCTGGGTAACAACACCATCACTAGAATAAATATATAACCTTTAGGGGTTCACAAGTAATTGAATGTGTTTGGGTTGTTTGTTTAGAAATAAGGTAGAATTGTGCACATATATGATACATAGTTGTAAATGCACTATTAGCTTTTCCCTGTTACAATTGAAACAAATCAGAGGCATGGATGATGTCCACTGAAGTCCTTTAAAATCACTTCTACTGAACTATGGCCAGAGGGCCATAGAGCATTGTATCCAGTAAATGCCTAACTACTATAGTCAGGAGCTCCAGTTTCTGGGGCTAGCTTGGCTACTACCAACTCTGCATCATACTCTGAAAGGCAGGCACTTACATTACCTGATTCCACTGTAAAATAAGCTTCAGATCTCCTCCATCTCTAAAATTCAGGGAATCTTTTTACTCATTGGTTTGATAATAAATAATTACTAGATAGATTGTTGTTCCATTAGTAATGCTATCCACAGCAAACAAAATTCATCAGAGGCAACAAAGAAAGGATTTGATGGATTGTCTCTTAAATCGCAATGGAATTTCTGCAGATTAGTTTGGCAGCAGTTATAGGATCTTAGAAACAATGAGGCTTAATCATGCCATTCTAAAAGCTAAGCAACTGCATTTTCACCTTTTCCAAAGACAAGGGTGGCCCTTGGTTTTACTCTACAGTGAAATTATCATCAAAGTCTTCTGATTGAGTGTTTCTAGGCCTAATCCTACTTTGTATCACTTGCGGAATCTGAAAAATATGCGCTGCAAAAAATAATAATGTGATAGTGAATCTTAAGTAATCACAACTTTCTTCTCACTTTAAAATTTTTTTTTTCTGACTACCAGTTTTTCAGCTTTTATTTCTGTATTATTCAGAGTAATGGTAGATGCTGTTATAAATAAATCACAAATTTTAAATGGATACACACACTAAAAGGTTTTTATATTTTTTTATTTTTTTCATTTTTTATCACAGTCTGACAGGTAGCTTTCTTCCTCATCATAACTTAGGAATCTAGGATTCTTCTATCTGTGGCTGGGCTGAGACTTAATAGCTTGAAGTTCTCAATTACCAGCTAGCAGGGAGAAAGAGCCCATGGAGAAGTCCCACCTATTTCTTAAAAACTGGAGCAGGAAGTGAAACATTGAACGTTCCCTACATTGATTGGCAAGAATTAATCACATGGCCACCTGGATGAAAGGAATGCTGGAAAATGTAGTTCCTGCTGGGGCAGCTGCTTACCAGTGACAGCTTAACACTATGGAAGAGAAAGCATGAATTTTGATACAGAGTTCCACATCTCTGCTCCATTTCCTTGAACTTTCTTGCTATAAGAATTGTTTTAAAATATAAGGATATATAAAGTCTATCAAATGATAGCATGTATTCACACATGCATTCATTTTCTCATTAAACAAATATTTCTTTCATAGCCTACCATGTATATGGACCTATATATTCTAGCATTGGGATTATAACAGTAACAAAAACTGTCTTGGTATTTTTACCCTCAAGAACTTACAGTCTAGTTACAGTTATAGATGATAATAAGTAGCCAGCCTCCTGACCCCCCCTAAAAAACACATTTTAATGAAACAAACAGAGCATTGTAATACTGAATATCTGATGGTGGTTAGGTGAGAGACCTGCTTTGATTGGATAATTTGAGAAAGGCTCTCTGAAGGAGGACATTTGATTCTAGACAGAAAGCACATGAACAAGCTAACTATGCAGTGAGCACAGAGGTGAGAACAACATATACAAAGACCTTTAGGTAGAAGATAGTTCAAAGGGCTTTAACTCTATAATTTTTCTATATATTAGATTAATATCTTTAAATTATTTAGAACCATCACTCTGAATATTACTTATAAACTATAAAGGGAAAAGGGAATATTTGCTGTGAAAAAATCTGGTAGGCAATACCAAATGGTCAAATTTTATGTCACCTATAATGGAATAAATTCACACAGTCTATGCCCTGCTATGATGGACTGAGCACACACTGTCCACTCAATAATAAAATGAAAATTTTACAAAATAAAAATTTTCATCTGACGCTAACCATGAGAAAACAATCAGACAAATCCTAACAGATATTCTGTAGCACTGTGGACCTAGACATTAAATTGAGAGTAAAGAGACAAGACAGCTAACTGTAGTGCATGATCTTAGATGAAATCATAGATAAAACATACAGACAACAGCAAAAAAAAAAAAAAAGAAAAGAAAGAAAGAAAAAGGATAAGAGAAAGAAAAAAAATAGCTGTGAAGGACTTATTGAGACAATTGTGGAAATCTGACTATGACTATCTACTAGATAATACTGTCGTATTGATGCTAAATTTCCTGAGTGTGAAAAAGGTATTGTGGTTATGAAGGATGTGCTTATGTTAGGATATACATATGATGACTGTTTCAGGGATAAAATGTGAACCTAGGTGATGGGTACAGGATATTCATTGCATTACCCTTGCAAATTTTCTTCGTGGTTTTTTTTTTTTTTCAAAATATAAAGTTTGAGGAAATAATTAGATTCATGTTTTTTAAAAGTTACTCAAGGCGCTGTTTGGGGAAGAAATTGGGAGGGGCAAGTGGGAATGCAAAAGAGCAGACAGGGGTTTATCAAAGTGGTCCACGATAGAAATGCTGGTGGCTCCCTCGGACATTGCAGTGGACATTAAAAGTAAAGTTGGAGGTGGAAATGATGGATTCAAATATGTTTTGGAAGTAGAATCAACAGCTTTTTCATAGATCAAATGTGAGAAAATGAAAGTGAAAAAATAAATTAATGATGGGGGTGATGCAGTATACAAAACTCATGTTGGGGCTAAATCTCAAATTTCACTGAGATTTTTCTACTGAAGCCAAAAGAAAAGCATGATTCCCACACACAAGATTCCCCATAGCCAGAGAATACAAATTCACCAACTGTAGCAGAAGAAGCATGGCAATTCTTCGTACTGAGACCTGAGAAGTTTTTCCTCTCAGTTCTCATAACAAGGGTGACTGTGACATAAATATCATTCCTTCTTACATTCATGCACTCCCAGTGACCACAAGACCAACCATTTCAATGACTCAGCTGGGCTTTGGCAAGTAGGCATATTATCCATGGGCATCTTCAAAATTCCTGTGGAGAGAAAACCTGCTAGGCCTGAAACTACAAGCTTAATGCAATTTGGAGCAAATAGGCAGTTTTGTTCAGTGCAGGCCAACATGTTTCTTAGTGTTTTATGCAAGAGCTGTTATTGCAGTCACACTGAAGAGAAGATTCAATGTGAATGGTAAATTGTAAGAAATGCCCACACTTCCTATTCCCCATATCTATTTTAGTTGGTGGCAGCTAGGATTTACCGCGCAACACTCAAAATACAAATGGTGCTATGTAAAGGATGTGTAAGTGACAGATTTGCAACCTCAAAGCGTGACTTCAAAATATTGGTGCCGGAAAGGTTTCCATTTCCGGAAGGCAGTGGAGACACAGCACGCAAAGCCTCCGCAGGTGAGGGTGACGACGTGAGAAAGGAGTTACAGGCCCACTGGATGTTGAAGTGAAGCTGTGCGAGAGCTGGAGGGCGGTGCTGCAGCAGGCAGATGGAAGGGGCCTTTGGGTGCCAATTGCAGGATGGGATGGCACTGACAGCGAACAGAGAGTGAGGAAACACTGCTAAGCAGGGAACTGAGAGCATACGGACGGGAGGAGAAAATCAAGACGGAGAGCCAAGGACTTTAGGAAAGTGGAGACGCAGGGTTTCTGAGGACACTGTGCGGGCATCTTCCATGTACTCCTTCAGCTCCGCTCTAGGCTTCTCTGCCCCGATTTTTGGTCAGGAGGCCGGATTCTGAGGACTGCATTGCCAAAGGGCTCCTGTGCCCTTTATGGCCAGTTGGTATCATACAATGGGAGCCGCTTGAAGAAAATCAGAGGACAAGCTTAGGGAGAGATTTGCTTTTTCCCTCGCTTCTGCCTGCCTGGTCTCAGTATATTCTGGGCCCTCACCGCCTTGCTGCTTTTGCCTTTCAGGCCTGTGGTTGGTAATGGCCTTCCGTTTTTGCCAGTCCATGGCTGGGCATCCTCTCATGCTTGTTTCTCTCAACTGTAGCTCATGCCTTTGTAAGTAGTCACTTCATTAAGTGCTCAAGAAAATGCCATCTGGTTCTGGCTGGGAACCTGATGTACACGGGGAGTTGCAAGTATAGTACCCATATTCAACTTCAAGGTCATGGATTCAGGACATCATGAAACCACACTGAGTTACATTTAGTGAGTAGTCCAGCTTGGGAGTAGGGAACAGAGATGATGACTCTGTATTCCTAGCACAGAAAGATGATAGATCCCTTAAGCTTTCTGCATTTGCATTATTCTTCGGTCTTTATGATGCTCATATTCTTTCTAACCAGTGTCTCTGGTGTTGCTGCCTTAAACCTAATCCCTGGCCCAAATCAGGTCTTTGCATTCAGGTGGGTAAGAACCTAGAGTTCTAGACAGCTCAGAACAGGGAGGAAATTAACTTGAGAGGATTTCATTTTAGGACAGTTGGAATTGTCTGGGTGAGGATCACAACCTAGTGTGTGTGCATACTTCAGAATTAAACTTCAAACCTTCCTAATTTATGCCCACATGCTGACTTCTCTTTAGCTCACCCGCAATGGTTTTTGCATTAATAGCACAAATAAAAAATTGTGGAGAGTAATGTGCACACTTAAAATATCCAGGAGGATGCAGTATGTGTTATCTGTATCACGAGTACAGTGAGAATGCAAACTGAGATTCATACACACAAAAAAGAGACATTACACCATATTCTAAATTATTACAATAGCTCCAGACTGTATTCTAGTCTCTAGGATTACAATAATTAAAACAGGTGTGGAAATGATGCTGATTTGTAAAAATGGTTGTGTAAAATTAAACATGCAGACACAAACGCACCAAGAGATATCTACCTCCTTCCCTGCCCTCCCTCACCTCCACCCACACAAGCTTTCTGCTTCATCTGTGGAGGGCCTATGATTGCCACCTCTAGAGAGACACTAATGCACAGAGAACATCAATGGAGTGCAGAGATGGGAAGAGTCTCAGCTACAATACCTAAAATTAGAAGTTGCTCTTAAAAATCTGTCCCAGAAATAAAAGTAATCAGAGGACTGTACTTGATTGAATACAAGTGACACTGTTTTAAGCACAAACTGCAGAAGTGAGGGACATTGGTATCTCTTAGACACAATAGCATGGCCCAGATGGTTTGTTATTAAAACTACTCAAAATTCCTTTTAAAGGAAAGAAGTGCTTTTCTTCTCTCCCCCTCTACTAGGAATGATTTTCTTCTATCTGATATAAATTATGGTTCAAGTTTCATGAAACAAGGCTCTAGAAAGACATCTTTTACTCTGCCTGCAAGGACATTACAAGTTTACGTCAAACTACAATGAGGATGGTTGTTATAGAATATCAGTGTTATATCATACAAAGGAAGGTTTGGAAGAAATAAACGGAAGAGCAGAACTATAAAATAATGAGGCTAATTGATATCACTTATTCATATGGAAATATTGCTGGTATAATAATAACAAGAACACAGAGAAATAAATCCAGGACAAGGAAAAGAACCTGAAAGATCAGGAAGGAAAGGAATGTCAATTGAATTGTGCTATTACAGAAGAGATGAGGTTAATTATACCATCTCTAAAAGCTAAGTGACTAAAGTTTAACCTTAACGAAAGTCAATAACAGCCCCTTTTTTTACTATGTAAAATTCTCTTCAGTGTCTCCCATTTGAGGGTTTCTATGCCTAATTCTGCTCTGGAAAGCAAGCTTTGGAAGGTTAAAAATAACAATAACTACAACAGATAATGTACAGAAAATTAAAATAATTTCTAAAACAAATATACAAAGAACTGGAGGCCAAGGCAACCTCCATTGGAAAAAAAGAAGGTATTATGGAATCTTGTTTCAGTCATTCTTAGAAACTGCACTCAGAGCAAAATCTTGGAACCATAACTTTTTTTTTTTTTAAGATTTTTATTGGGGAATTGGGGGGATGGGAACAGTGCTGGGGAATTGGGGGAAGGGGCACAGACAAGTTGCTGTCCTTTTGTTCTTCAGTCTAGTTGTGGAGGACGTTGCTTCACTGGCCCAAGTTGGCACCATCATTGCACTCTTCCCAAGCAAGGCAGATCAGTCGCCGGCTTCTGTACGGCTGCTCACAGCGGCTGCTGGCCGCTCACACTGGCTGCTGGCTATATGTGAGATCCAAACCAGGGCCCTCTGGCATTCCAAGCCAGTTCTTAACCATCGCGCCACTCGGCCGGCCCTGGGAACCATAACATTTGAAGACAGGAAACTCAAAACTTTCAGGCAGAAACGTGGGCCAACCTATGGTGGACAAATGTAATCTAATGTAACTAGTCCGTTCTACCTGGGGGGAGGGGAAATGAAGATAATCAGGAAAACACAGACTTTTAGAATTACTTTGACAGGGAAAGATGCCAGAAGAATTCCTCCTGAAAAAAAAAAAAACCCCAAAACATTATAAAATAGTAAGAAGTGCTCACCTTACCAAGCATAAGGAAGGCCTCATTCACAAAAACCATCACGTTCTATCACCTTTAATCAAAGACAATTTGATTAAGTATCTAAATGAGTTAATTCTAGAAAAACCATAGGCATATTTTACCTGGACTTTGTAAGAAAGCTTTTGATACCATGCTATACACAGGGGTAATCTGTCAAATAATTATTAAACTTGGGAGGCACGCACAGGCCTTGGCCGGATAAGTACAGCCCTGTAAGCTGCATCAGATGAGGCAGCCAGCGAAGTACCACAGAGCGATCCATTTGAGGAACAATTTGGTTCTCTCAATGCATTAATGAAGTAGGGGGAAAAAAAGGAAAGAAAGAAAAAAGAACAGGCAGTCAAGTCATCCCATTTGCAGATGATGAAATATGGGGAAGCCATGTGCGGGAGGGAAAGCCATATCATTTATCTTAGCGGGGCGAGCTCCATCTTGGGCAGCGTTTTTCAGTCATTTTGCACTATGCTTGGGGCTTTCCAATTCCCTCTGACAGATGTGCTTTTTCTTTAATAATACATTGGGTTTGTATAATGCTTTTCTTCCTAAGAGCACAAAGCACTTTCCATAGATTTTGTTTCATTTATTCTCATCAAAACCTGTGACTTTAAAGAGTCCAGGTAAAATTGTCTATTTCACAGGCAAGAAAGCGCAGTTCACATAGGCCAACTGATCCACTCATGGTCACAGGGAATATGCTGTTCCTAGTTATCCACTTATCCTCATCAATGGATGCACTGAATGGAGGGTGTGAGGGACCCGATGGTTGGATATTCTCCCAAAGCAATGGGAAACAATGCTTCTCCTGACTCATTAGGTTTCTTTAAGCCATGAATTGGCAAACTGTGGCCCATGGGCCAAACCTGGACTCCTGCCTTTTTTTGTATGGCCCAGGAGTTGAAAATGATTCTTATATTTTTAAATGGTTGGAAATGGTTGGAAAAGAAGAGTAATAGTTCATGATATATGAAAACTATAGGAAATTCAGATTCAATGTTCCATAGTAAAGTTTTATTGGAACACAGCTTTGTCCATTTGTTTACTTACTGTCTTTGGCTGCTTTTATGTTACAAAGCACATCAGAGTAGTGGTGACAAAGACCATATGGCCCACAAAGCCTAAAATATTTATCTGGTCCTTGACAGAAAATGTATGCTGACCTAGTGGGTCTCCTTGTTTCTTTTTTTCTCTTTATTTCTCTCTCTCTCTCGTTTCCTTTCCTTCCTTCTTTCCTTCCTTCCTTCCTTCCTTCCTTCCTTCCTTCCTTCCTTCCTTCCTTCCTTCCTACCTTCTTTTTAGCAATCAAAACTTTCAAAAAAACTTTCATAGGGAACTAGAGCTCCTCTGTCAAGACCCTCCTGCCACACACTGCTCCCCAAAGTGGAGCCAGAAGCTTGCCCTAGAGTTCAATTTCAAAATGATGGAGCCAAGGTGCCAGGACTTGAGTCTCTCTTTCTCGTAAACCAAACTAACGAGATGAGTGAGAACATGGAACAGCTGGTGCCATCTTCCTATTAGTGAAGGACAGTGACTTCCCAGGATACCCCCTGCTCTCTTAGATTGTGAGTCTCATGTGACATAAGCATGTCTTATTCATCTTTCCACCCCCAGCTCCAGGCACTTAATAAATATTAATTTAATAAATGTTAATGAATTGAAAAAATGAATGGCTTACAACCTAAGTCCAATCAACATTTAGGATAGACACAGAAACTCCATACTCTGCCTCTTGTCCCACTTCCTATTTTTGAAACAGCATCTTTGTCCTTCTGCAGAACTCCCAGAACTCATAGACATTAATGGAGAAGAACAAACACACAACACCCTTTCCCTAAAAAGCAGGTATGTAATTCCTTCCACTGGCAGAAATTATACTCACAGCCTAAAGAGCAGTTGATGATATTTGGAAGCATTAGTTAATGAATTCTCATTAATCAATACTGGATAGTTTCACAATAAGTGAGAAAAGAGAAAAAAAATTTTAAACGAGCCAATAATAATTCTATTCTGGAGGAAAATTGGGGCCAGTTTCAAGCCTACCAAGTAACCATGCCTCTTTATAAGTAAAGTTGGTGATAATTTTTTCCTGGTATATTTGCTCGTCCTGCAATATCAACAAAACCAGGTATATTTTTGTCCACTGAATATTACTAGGTTCTATATAAAGTTTTTACACCACCTTCCATAATTCAGGAGAAAGTGTGTTAGGATACACAGACATAAACCAAATATAACGCTTGCATCTGTCTGCTAATGATCTTTTTCACATTTGATGTCTACCAAACCCAAAAGGCAAAAATGCAAGCGGAGGTGAGAGTCAGTGCTCTGCTCAGTTTAGCTGCATTTCTCATGGATTAGTGGATCCATGAGATATAAAATGAACAAGAATTGATCCTATCCTCGTTAATGATGGCTTTGCGGCTGCAGCAAAGAAGATAAATGGTGACTTCAGACTATGATTAACCCCAAATGAACTGTTTCAGTCAGTGCCCAAACAAGCAAAGAAAGCCTGCTCAGACAAAAAAGGATGAGGAGGTAATTTACAGAATGTGAAGAGACTCTTTAAAGAGCAGCATTAAGGGACCCCCCAGGAGACCCTGAGCACCCAGAGGCTAGCAAGCAGAAGGAAGCCAGTACCATCCTGAGATCTGAAGAAGTAGGGGAGTGAAGACTCCTAGAGATTTCTAGTGAGAGCTGGATCCACAGAGAAGAGCCACTTCACAGAAGCTATAGTTGCGTAGTGGAGGCATTGCCAGAACCACAGCATAAAGCAGGGACAAAGTAGTGGGAAAAATGCCCTATCTTCTCTCTTCTCATGACCTTTGATCTCCTGCCAAGGCTTCCTATTGGCTTATTCCAACCCACAGCTAGTGGTTAGGGAAGTCAGGTCGATGCAGTGGTAGAGGTCGGAGAGGTCTTCTATCTCTCCCCAGCCCAGGCAAATACCAATGCCAAGGTGGAGTGTAAGTGGATGGCGATGGACTAATGGAAAATGACCAGCAGATGAGCCACAATATGAAACAATTGTCCATGTCTTCCTTGTCTTCCATGTCTAACCAGCCTTATACTTCTTACTCTTTTCTGCATGTTTCTATACTCTCCAAGTAAAGAAGAACACATTAATAAGCAACTGGATTTATGAAGCCATTAGGTACAAGAGAATGGTTGGCCAACCATGAGAAATCTATTTGCCTGAAATTTTGGAAACATCTCCCCCGCCCCCCCCTATTTTCTACTAGGGTGCCACAGGGAAGTCTCTTAGGTGATAGTAATATTATTTTATAATTTGACTAGCATTTAGAAACCTTAAAAAATGGAATTTCCTCTAAAATGTAACATTCTGTTCTGGATTCCCTCCTTAATGTGTCCCTTTGTTACAGCCAAGCCCATAGGGTGACAGGTTTACTTCATTAGTAAGCCTCAGCATTCTAGGAGATGAACACTGTACAAGGCAGTAAAGTACAGGGCTGGACCTGCCAACAGAAGCCGTGGATTCGGGTCCTTGATCCTTCACTGTCAGTGCTTGATTGATCTGGACCATATGCAAGCCTCCTAACCTCTCTAGGCTTCAGTTTCATCATTTGTGAAATAATGGAGTTGAACTGCATTGATGGTAAGTTCCTTTTAGCTCTGAGATTCAGTGACTCCGTACTTCTACTTATACTCAAGCAACTGAAAGTGTTGCATTGCCGAAAGAATATATTATAGACTTAATCGTGCCTGGTATGGGACAGGTCCAATACTGAGAATGAATACTCACTAACATAGAACAGGCGATGGAAAGCGCTGAGAGCAGTCACTCAAGGGCTAATGCACAGCAGACTTCTTGGTCAAGGCCAAGACTGAAAGGAAAATGAAGAATGTGGAGGGGGCGTGGGGGGCACTAGGGGGTGGTGTCAACATAAGGCTCCCTTTAGGATTAGCTGCTCATAGAAGCAAGAAGCAACTTACAAAGTATGGCAACTTTTAGTTTTTCTTGTTTGGAATGTTGCAGGTTTGTCTGTTACTGTTAGCTGTTAACTAGAAGTTGGCATATTGCTCCCTAGGCTCTGAGTATAAGTTACGTTATTCAGTATCTACATAAGTGAAACAGGCTTGGTCCATCACATGGCTGAACCATGTCCAAGAATTCTGAACCACATAGTATAAACTTAGTGGTTTTTCTTGGATCTGGTTTCTCCCACATAGACCTGCAGGAGCAGTGGGACTATTAATAAATATTATGTACTAGAAAATGCCTAGTGAATTTACTAATAGATGTGATGATCAAAACTGATACTCTACTGTTGCTACTACTGTGTACTGCATATATGGCAAGATGGCATTGGACAATATATTAGAAAGAAATGATTACTCTGATTATCCAAATTATTTATTTTGTCTCCATTTGTGACTGGGGCTCACACAATTTTTTTAAAAATTCAATGATGAGGAGTCTCTCTGTTTAAAATAGAATAAAAATAAGGAAAACTATCAATTGTTCGTAACATCTGCTGTCAGTCTGTCCCTGTGCATACAGCTAAAAATGCTTCTTCTCTCTATCGGGTGGCACAACCCAGGTGGATATCCTGGAACCCAGGCAGGTCAGGGAGTTCTCTAATCTGACGTGTTGGGGGCCGTGGTCAGTGGGGCACTGAGGCCAGCAGACTTGGATGATAACCTCTGGCAGTCTCTTCTCCTAGCCACTGTTCTCTGAATGTACCTCTACACTAGGAAGAACGTTGCTATATATATTCTCTTTCTTCAGCCACATTGCAAATGAAGACGATACTCAATAAAGAATCCAGTCGTGATCCTTGAACAAGGGAAAAATAAGTAGCTAGTATTTTTCATGGCTGAAGGGAAACCAGAGAGTCATTTCCCAGATCACAGCGATCACTACTAAAGAATGCAGTTTAACCCGGAGCACTTGGCCTTCTGCAGGCCACCCCCAAGAGGGCTACCTTGACTTATTATCAGTGAAGATACATCAAGGCCCAGCTCTTTTCTTAGGCTTCCCCATGCTTCATGAAAGGCCATTCAAATTCCTTTGAAGATGAATAAGTAAACACTGCTTAATTCCAGTCCTTTTTCCTTAGTGGTTATCTTTCTTCCCTTTAAGTTGGTTCATTGAGAAACCAGGTCAGAAATAGCACACAAGCCTCATAATACTCTTTGTTTTAAGATGTATGTGATATTGTTTCATTTAGTTCTGAAATCTTTGCCCAGGGCTAAAAATAGCTTCTTGATAATTTATTCTTCCAGATGACTCAGATTCATTATTAATACCCACTTGGCCTTAAACATGAGCTGGTTTGGATTCGAACTTACAATTGTGGCTTTTTAATTCATGATCTCTGAAACAGACGTTACTTACAAAAGCCCACTGTAACATTTTGTTTTGGTTTTTTGGTTTGTTTTGTTTCAGAGGCTTAAGCGTCAGCTTTTGCTTACCCGATTTTCAAACTTTTCAGGAGATCCCACATAATAAAACAATCTACATAGCTGAATGAGTTCAGGGAAGTTTTATTTTTTTAAAGGTGGCATAATATATATCTTCTTCTCCCTTTTGGGAACATATGAGAAGTCTTCTGATAGTGACTATCTTGAATGATCAGCTGTGTAGCTATATTCAAAGTATTTGTAAGCTGATAATGAAAACCAGCCTTATTCATTTATATTTATATTTTATACATATTTCTCTGGTGCTTTTGTTCTGAATTTATGGAAGGCTTTTACATATTTCAGTTAATCCTAACACTATCCATATGAGATATGTGGGTAAAGATTAAGATGAGGGGGAAATTGCCTCTCTACTTGTAACCATATAACTATAGTAAAAACCAGGAGGAAGGCATGAGAGAGAGAGAGAGAGGGAAGGAGGAAAAGAGAGAGACAGAGAGAGAGACAGAGACAGAGATAGGGATTTCCCACCAATCTAAACACTTCCTGAAATTTTTCCAGGTAAGTCTTGATCTCTTTCTCTTTCTCTTGCCAATTACTCCAATACTTCAGCCTGTCAAAATCGTTTTCTTCTTCCCTGGCCCTGTCCAAAGGCCTCTTCCTTCCCCAATCCTTTCTTAGTACTACCGTCCCAGTTAAGAAGTGATCTCGGGCTGGCCGAGAGGCTCAGTTGGTTAAGAGTTGGCTTGGGAGCATGAGCACTGAGCAGCAGGGCCGCCAGTTCGGTTCCCACATGGGCCAGTGATGCTGCGCTCTCTACAGCTAAGATGGTGAACAACAGCTTGACCTGGAGCTGGGCTGCCGTGAGTGCCCCACAACAGTGTAAGCTGCAGTGGGGCTGCAGTGGGCTGCTGTGAGCTACTGTGAGTAGCTTGCAGCCAGTGTGAGTGGCCGGCAAAGCTGCCGTGAGCTGCCGTGAGCAGCCATCCAATGGCTGGCAACCGATGGCCTCAGCTGGGAAGAGCGCAATGATTATAATACCAACATGGGTCAGTGAAGCGGCATCCTCCACAACTAGACTGAAGAACAAAAGGACAGCAACTTGTCTGTTCCAACTTCCCCGATTCCCCAATGCTGTTCCCCTCCCTCAGTTCCCCAATTAAAAAAATCTTAAAAAAAAAAAAAAGAAATGATTTCTGTCCATAAAGCCCCATAGAACTGAAATTTTACCTGTGTAACAAAACCTACCCTATTCTATTGTGTATGGCACTTATATGGGGTCTGACACTTAAGTTTGTGAACTCATCCTAGAAAATGTGCCACATACCTCATTGCTGAATATCACTATGGCCATCTTCAAGGTACTCCCCTTGGGAAGCTATGCACTGATGCCAGCGCCTAGTCCACCCTTCAAAGCAATTTTGGAACTCTTTTTTTGGAATGGCCATCAGAGCTGCCATCGTATTACCCTTGATGTCCTGCATGTCATCAAAATGTCTTCCTTTCAATACTTCCTTTATAAAGAAAGAAGTCATTGGAGGGTAGGTGTTCCGATACAGTTATTTGTTGACTGGCTACAAACTCCCCCACAGACAGTGCCGTGTGAGCTGGTACATTGTCGTGATGCAAGAGCCATGAATTGTTCGAGAAAAGTTCAGGTCATCTAACTTTTTCACACAGCCTTTTCAGCATTCCCAAATAGTAAACTTGGTTAACTGTTTGTCCAGTTGGTACAAATTCATAATGATTCTGATATCAAAAAAAAAGTTTAGCAACATCACTGCAACAAGTTTGCAAACTTAATTGTCAGATCTTATCTATGTCTTGTTTTCTCTTGACTACAGACTATAAGACCCTTGAGCACAGATCTGCGTAATTTATCTATTTAACCCACTGAGCACTTAGCATGGTGCCTGGTCCATAGTATATGCTAAATATCTATTTGTTAAATGAATCAAAGGAAATTTTATTCCCAAATTTATGTTTCCTTGCAGAAAAAATCTGTAAACTGAACCTTTTCCTAATTTTCCCTTCCCTTACCCAGTTGTCAATTTTCACATTTTTTTTTAAAATTTTATTGGGGAACAGTCATGGTCATTGGTTACGCATTGCTTTCATGCTACAATGACATAGTTGACTCTTTTAAGGCAGACGCTGCTCCCAGTGGCCTATGCAGGGATCGAACCTGGCAAACTTGGTGTTATAAGCACAATGCTCTAACCAACTGAGGTAATCGGTTACCCCAGTCTTCTCATGTTTCTCAAATCCATTGTTTTTTTTCTGCTATCATCCTAGTTTAAGGTCTCAGTTTGGTTCACCAAGCATAGCTCTCTGGTTGTAGTCTCTTTTTATTCCTCATCCTGCCCTCTACCCTTTCCTTTCTACTCACTGCTTCAATTTTTGTTCATGTACAGTCTTTTGTATAAAATAAAAAGCAAACAAACAAATACAGTTGACCCTTGAACAACATGTGTTTGAACTGCATGGGTCTTTTTATACAGGGATTTTTTTCAATAAATATACAATTGGTCCTCCATGTCCCTGAGTTTTGCATCCATGGATTCAACAAATTTCAGATCCAAAACAATATTTTCGATCCAGGGTTGGGAATCTGGGAAAGAGGAGAGTTGACTGTATGCATTGTCCTACACAATTTTATATAAGGGAATTGAGCATCTGCAGATTTTGGTATCCGTGAGGGTCCTGGAACTAATGCCCTATGGGTACGAGGGACAACTGGAGTCAAAAGTCATATGTGGATGTCCGACTTCAAAGGGGGTAGGTACCCTAACCACCACATTGTTCTAGAGTCACTGTGTACCCAAAGTGAATATCCAGTGTTCTTCATTACCTATCATTTTACAAACTCTTCCAACACATGGCAGCCTTATTTCCCAGTACTGGTTGACATAAAATCTGTATACAAGCCTAACTGGATTTTTTGTTGGTTCTGGAAGACTCCTAATCTTTTCTATCGATGTCATTTTACTCATGCAATTCAGTCTATCTAGAATGGCTACATCTCTAGGCTGTTACCTGCAACCATTGTAATCTCACTTGTCGTTTTACCCTAGCCCAGAGATACAATCTTCCACGAAACCAATCCTTATTTTTTTCTCTATTCCTAAATGACATGAATGCTCCTTTGTTGGGGTTTCTCTGTCTCTCCATCATTTGAATTCTTTTCTAATCAGGAATCATGTTTGACTTATCTTGGTATAATTCAGCACCTGGCAGAATGCCTTTCACGTAATAGGTTTCATTAAATATTTGTTTGAATTGAGTCTCTTAAAATTCATTCATAGTTATCCATAAAGGGCAAAACACTCTATTTGGCACTTCTCTAATTCTCAATATCATCTTTCAATTCCACTTTATTTCTCACTCTCAGAATTTAAATGTCACTTTACAATTCCCCATAGAAAATGAGCTTCTTTCATTTTTCATTCCTTTGCTCTGTGTCTTCACCTTCTCTCTCTGCCATTTAAATCTTTTCTTTCACTTCTACTTTTTTCTTCAGTTTTACCCCCACCTCTAAGCAGACTAGTGCATCACTCTTGAACACTGGATGTCAGGTCAGATGATCTCAAAGATTTCTATCAGTTCCATTAGTCAAACAGTTTAACAAGTTTCATATTGGGTCATCGGGAAAGTCATGACACATTTTTGCATTGAAAAACATAGAAAAATACGTCATGACTTTTCTGATGACCTAATACTTAAGAATTCAAGTTATTACAAACTTAACACTTGTGTTCCCATTAGCCTTTCTTATTTTTACCTCCACTGTAATAATAAAGTGGTATAAAGGTCTTTGGGGCCCTGGGAAGGGAGGGTGCAGTAATTCACTAGCTAGTGAAGCCTCCAGTCTGGGAAGGGATTCTGTGAAGGGTGGAGATCAGGATGTGTTTCTAGCTTCACAGCAGAATTGCAGACTGGGAAACTTCATTGTCTAGATGCCTAAGGAAAGCATTGCCTTGTCTCTTTGTTTCCAGCATGCCTTTAGGGGATGTTTTATATTTTTATCAAATTGTGCAATAACAATGTTGCCAGTTCCCAAGGTACCTTAAGGGATTGTATATCAGTGTAATGCCCCAGGAATATAAATTAAATGAGACAATTTTGAAAGAATTATGTATCACAAAATTTAACTCTTGCCTAGTTTTCAGTTCTAGAGGATGACAGAAGAATAGCAAAAGTGTGCGTAGGGGGCAGATAAGCTAATACTGATACCCAAGAGGTTTTTGAAGCACTTTCTAGCTATAGCTAGAAATGAATAAGGAAATGAGAGACGCAACAGTGATTGGAGCCACATTCCTCCACAGAAAATGTGTGGCAGCAACTAGGGTAAAAAATAAAAATAACAACAACAAAATAAAAATAGATCACACATGTGGAATATTTACCAAGTGATGAAAATAAATGGTTGAAGAAATAACAGAAGATATCTCCATTGCTATCAATCATTATTATGTGTTATATAATAATGTTATATAATTATAAATATTATTTATGTTATATAATAAAATACATATTTATATCACTATTACTAGTCAAATTAATCTGTTCTCAGGAATCCATTATAATATGAGTTGTGAGTAGTTGCATTAATAAATAAATCTCTTAGCAATTGTTAGATAATAGACAATATCTCCTTTCCTCATATCTCAGCCCCATTATTAATCCATGGGATAGGTAATTAGTCTACATGAGAAAGACATAGCCAGCAGACTGGAAACTGGGTTTTCTTTAATACATAGTCATGTCTCTAAGTGCTCCAGTTGCTTTGCAAAAGGAACTTTATTTTTTTTTCTTTCATGAAGCATATCATAATATATTTGTTTCATAAATCCTCTTACCATCCTTACAACGCAAATAAGGGACACATATTTCTATTTCTCATGCCTGAATGGATAGGCTGATGGAGATGCAGTAGATTAGGGGTGGGAGCCATTTGTAATGTCCAACAGACCTGGCTTCGTGTCTTCCATTGTCACCAGCTAGCCATGAGACCTTGAACAAGCTTACCGTATTTGCCGGCGTATAAGACGACTGGGCGTATAAGACGACCCCCTAACATTTCCACTCAAAATACAGAGTTTGTTATATACTCGCCGTATAAGACTACCCCCTCTTCCGCACACCTTCCACACACCAAATAAAAGGTAAAACAATATCAGATTTGATTTGGCCCACTGAAGTGCAAACAAGCATATTGTATTTCGTGTCACCACATAACCGTTTTGGCGATGTTGAGCCACCATGTCTGCTACATGTTTTTCGAGTTCTGGCCAGTGTGGGGTGCCTCTTCTGAATGCACACTTACCCCTTGGCATACTCTTTAATGCTTTCTCATTTGATTTCCAGTCCCGAACCATCTTTTCTGTTACTCCATATTGTCTTGCAGCAGCACAATTATTATTTTCCTTATCAAAGTTTATAACTTTCAGTTTAAAATTTGCATCATACTTCTTTCTTTTGGCTGGTGCCATGATAGGGATGATAGGGGTTTGACTGGTCGACATTTTCTATGCTGTACTGTACAATGGTGCAGTATTGTGGTTGGCTGTTGGCTGTATACAAAGCCTGATTTGATTGGTCCCTGCTCCCTGTTTGCCCGCCCTGTCACTATAGCAGTCTGGTCCACCCTTGCATCAGCATCTCCCTGGGACCTCACTAGTACGCAAGTGCGAGCTCTTCAACATTCTAACAGGCACCATGATAGCGCAAAATCGCGAATCTTCAATGCATATGTAAAGAAATATACGGTAACCCGAATTTACCACACTCGCAAAATTGCACACAGCCGACCATACACCCAGTATGGTATCGCGATTCGCGATTTTGCGCTATCATACTGGGTGTATGGGCCGCTGTGTGCGATTTTGCGAGTGTGGTAAAATCGCATAACAGCAAAATCGCATAACAGCCGAGCATACACCCAGCAGCGCTGCTGATGCCTGAACGGTATGTGGAATGAAGTGGGCGGGCATCGGGAGGCCACTATGGCATGGGGCAAGCACTATGGGCAGTCTATCTGAAGTGTACCTGGCGTATAAGATGACCCCCCCACTTGGAGGCATATTTTTCAGGGCCAAAAAATCGTCTTATACGCAGTCAAATACGGTAAGTTTTTTCATTCTGGACATGAAATTTTTTTCATTCTGGACTTAGTAGCTATCTGAAAAGATTGTTGTGAGAAACCAATGAGAATATGAATCTACACACATAAGCACATACGAGGTCTGATAATTAAGTTTGTGAACTTGCCACCATGCGCTTACATTGGCAGCACTGTACAAACAGCTCAGTAAGGTTTTGTAACCTTGGTATATCAGTGTCTCACAACAGTGTTCATGTCAACGTGTGGCAGTGTCTTGCTGAGTGGCTTTCATTACTGTTGTTGCGTGTTTTTGTGTGCCGTCATGAGAATCTCTGAGCTTGAATTGGAGCAATGAAGAAACATTAAATTTCTTGTTAAACTTGGCAAGAATGGAAGTAAAATTGGGGACATGTTAGTGCAAATTTATGGGGATAATGCCATGAAGACAACAGCAGTGTACAAATGGATTAAATGTTTTTCTGAGGGGAGAGAACGCATCACTGATGAAGAGAGGTCAGGGAGGCAAGTAACAAGTGGAACTGACAAAAACATTACAAAAATTTGTCGAATTATGCATCAAAATTGTCGGCTAACTGTGAGAAGCATAGCAGACCAAGTAAACATCAATAGAGAAACAGGAAAAATTTTTATTTTTATTTTATTTTATTTTTTATTTTTATTTTATTTTATTTTATTTTATTTTTTTATTATTAGTTTCAGGTGTACAGAACAATGCAATAGTTATCCTTTTCACCTCTCACAAAGTGACAACCCTCCTCCCCCCAGCCCCTGCCCTCCCACTCCCAATATCATACTTACCTATTACAATTTCATTGACTCCATTCCCACACTATACTCCATATCCCATGACTGTACATGTATTAAATTATAGTTGACATATAATATTATTCAACAACAGCTTCAGATGTACAGTGCAGTGGTCAAGCCTCCACACCGTCCATGAAATGGTCTCCCTAAGAAGACATGAGTCCATCTGGCCCCCTAAAAAATATTTACAACATTATTGATTATATTCCCCAAACTGTCTTTTCTATCCCTGATGCAATATTGTAGTTACGAATTTATGTTCTCTCGTCCCTTCCCTTTCTCCCTCATCTCCACCCCCATCCCATCTAGCAATCATCAGTTTTTCCTCTGTGTCTTTCAGACTATTTCTGTTTACATTTCTCATTTATTCAGTTCTTTAGATTCCACATATAAGTGAGATCATATGGTATTTGTCTTTCTCTGACTGACTTATTTCACTTAGCATAATATTCTCTAGGTCCATCCATATCGTTACAAATGGTATGATTTCTTTCTTCTTTATAGCAGAGTAACACTCCGTTGTGTAAATGTACCACAGAAGAAACAGGAAAATCTTAACTGAAAATCTTGGCATGAGAAAGGTATGTACAAAAATGGTCCTGAAGGAGCTTAGCAATGAACAAAAGCAAAGGAGAGTCGAGGTTTGCCAAGACCTTTTGGAGAGGCAAGACAATGTTTTGGGCTGTGTTATCATTGGTGATGAAACATAGGTGTACCAATACAAACCTGAAACAAAGCATCAAAGTGAACAATGGAAATCAGCCAATTCTCCACGACCAAAAATGTTCCATCAGTCCAAATCAAGAGTCAAAACGATGTTGCTAAGCTTTTTTTTATATCAGAGGGACAATTCATTATGAATTTGTACCAACTGGAAAAACAGTTAATCAAGTTTACTATTTGGAAGTGCTGAAAAGACTGCATGAAAAAGTGAGATGACCTGAACTTTTCTCCAACAATTCATGGCTCTTGCATCACGACAATGCACCAGCTCACATGGCACTGTCTGTAAGGGAGTTTTTAGCCAGTAAACAAATAACTGTATTGGAACACCCTCCCTACTCACCTGATATGGCCCCCAATGACTTCTTTCTTTACCTGAAGATAAAGATAATATTGAAAAGAAGACATTTTGATGCCATTCAGGACATCAAGGGTAATACGATGACAGCTATGATGAGAATTCCAGAAAGAGTTCCAACATTGCTTTGAAGGGTGGACTAGTCTCTGGCATCAGTGCATAGCTTCCCAAGGGGAGGACTTTGAAGGTGACCTTAGTGCTATTCAGCAATGAGGTATGTAGCACTTTTTCTAGGATGAGTTTGTGAACTTAATTGGCAGACCTCGTTTGTACACACACAAACATCTATTGTACACTTATACTTTGTGTAATTGTAAGCATCCATTTACTGTGGCTAGTATTTTTATCATTATGAAGCACCTAATTGTTCTTAGTTTTTCAATGATGCAACCACACTCTTCAATACATCCCTCTAGATGCCAGGAGCCAAGTACTCAGCTCTAGCACCCTCTAACCTGCAATGGAAAACTGGACCATGATATATCTTTAGCCTCTCATGGTCTCTAGGTGTTTGTGCTGTGATTAAGATGTCATGAAGAAAGTTATGGGGCATCCTTTTCTTGCCATTATACTTAAATACAAAGCATTTATCAGTCAGGCCACTTCCTTACTTTTTTGTTGTGAATAAAATCAAGACACTTTAGCAATGCCTGACATGTAACAAGCTGTCAATAAATATCATCATTACCTTCTTTGATGTTCTGAGCTCTAAACACTCAATTCTGAGGAAAGGACAAAAACAAATAGTTAGGGATTTTTTTTTCCAATTTATAGCTACAATTACTGCAGCTACACCATTACCATATTTTAAAACTTTTTTTGAAATAACATTAAATTTATAACGTTAGAAGAATAATATAAAGAATTTTCCAGTATACCTTTCATCCAGATTTATCAGTTGTTAACATGTCACCCCTCTCTTTCTCTTCCGTTTTTCTCTCTCCCCTTTTCCATTCTTCTCCCTCTCTCTGTCATATATATATATTGCACTCTTACCCCATCACACTATTGACTTTTTTTTTTTAAGATTTTAATGGGGAATTGGGGGGATGGGAACAGACAAGTTGCTGTCCATTTGTTCTTCAGTCTAGTCGTGGAGGACGTTGCTTTACTGGCCCATGTTGGTATTATCATTGTGCTCTTCC
>NW_017731474.1:2361016-2370231 GCF_001890085.2 Hipposideros armiger
AGGAAGGAAGGAAGGAAGGAAGGAAGGAAGGAAGGAAGGAAGGAAGGAAGGAAGGAAGGAAGGACCCAGAAGAAAATCTGAACCAAGAAATCTTATCTATAGAGCAACATAGGCAAATTTCAGGGATTGGAGTCTCCCAGATAAAGGCGCCAGAGGTCATCAGTTGCCAGTAGCTGCTTTCTTACTTACCCTCTTGCTTTGGATGATGAGCAATGCTTCTGAGTTATCTAAACATTGTTGGTATCTGGAAACCATTTGTTCTCTGACAAGTGGAACCCAGATCCTGTACTATTTGTTTCCTATATAAAAATCCTACCTAGTTTCGTGAACAGAGACTCATGAAACCATGATAAAAATTAAAGAGAAATAGTTTCCACAAATGTTTTGAAAAGTGAAGACAAAAAGAGACAATAGAAGTTGTTAACCCTGCCTTTCTGACAAGCATCTGTTTTTATGAAAATGGTAAGAGGAAACATGTTAGCATCCATATCAGCGTAACGTCTTAGTGGCAGTATATTGGAAAAAAAGAGCATTGCACTAGATACATTGAAAAAAAAAAACCTAAAAGTGTTGAGAATTTTTATGAATCAGTGACCTCAAAATTATTTGGGTGATTTTATTTTTTAAAATAAAATTAGGTAAGCTCTCCGAGCGTCCCTTCTGTGGCCTGAATATCCACCTACTGTAAAAAGCATGAAGAAAACTTCAATGAAGCAACAAGGCTGTAACACTGGGGGAAATGATTGATTTCACTTGAATACCACCAACAACAAAAAATGTTTAAAAACAGTTTCACGGCTCAACTTTCTCCTTGCTTTTTTTTTCTCTTATAGTTGGAATGTATTTTATCATCTGTCAGTTTTGCCCTATGATATGTCCTCTTAAATTGGATCTGTAAGCCCTTCATAAAGTTTAATAAATCTTCAGCATTTCACCCTAAGGAAATTATATTAAAAACCTTCAAATGTGAAGTTGGGCCCGCAGACACACAGCGCTGGGAATTTTATCACCATAATCAGCGTGTAATGAAAGCCTCTGTCGCTGTTCCTTCCCAATCATAATCTGCCTGTCTTTATGAAAAAAAGGGGGGTTTGTCTGGGTTCATCTGCAAGCTTTAATTGGAAGATGTCTTCATTTCATTCCAGCCTACTGGGATAATAACTCAGCCCTGTGTTTAAACACAGGCCCTTGCCGCTGATATTTTTTCATTTAGTAAAGCATGTCTCTTTAAATGATTTAGCAAATCATCATGAATGCCAAGGCAGGGTGATTGACAGCTCATTGCTGGTGCACCATTTGCATGACATTTGTTCTTCAGCTAAGAAAGCTGCCACAGGTAAACAAGCAGGCCCTGTACTGACTCCCTTTGAGTCCCTTCCTGTTTATTTTCTCATAATCAAATGACATTTATGGAGCGGCAATTGCAGCTGCACATATATGAGGGAAATGCAATCAGGCTAAGCGTGATGACTTCATTCAGGTGATATTTTGATTAGGGAAATGATATTTTTATGACATAGGGGGCTTTTTTTATTGAGAAATCGGACAAATACCCTTTCATATAACTAACACTTTATATTTTCCCTATATTTTAATGTAAAAACTAGACTCAAATAATTGGTTGACTGGACGTTCACTTATAAGGGTTTCATTAAGACATGGGAAAGCATCAAGCAGGAGAAACATGACAACCTTCTTTGTCCCATTCTGAAGAAAATAACCTTTTCTCCCTTCAAAGGAAAAAAAAAAAGGAAAGGAAGGAAGAAAACAAGGCAATATGATATAAAGTTATTTTATGGCATTTTATGGCATCAGTGAATGTAGGTTTCCCTAAAGGAAATTTCAGAGAGGAAGTTATTTTACAGTTAAACATTTTATATATTTTCTGGCTCATCTTCCTTTCAAGGGACATGGACAATAACAAATGGAATTTTTTTCCCTTTTCCTTTTTAAAAATTTTAATAGTAACATAAAATCTCTCTAGTTAATGTGGTTGAGGAGAGCAACAAAGAGCAAGCTGTGTGTAGCAGGCTTGCTAGAAATGCAGGCACACCTGGGACATACAGAAGCTATGTTCTCTTTCTTGAAAATGTGTCCCCTGCAGTATGGACAGATACAATTTTTAAAAACTTTCTCAGCTTCTCCTAGAGTTGGAGGCTAAGAGCAGGAGATGGCTGTCACTTCAACTGTGTGATAAGGATGTATTTTCACAATCAGCTGCCAAATCCTTTTTCGGGGTTACCAAAGACAGCTAGAGACCACCTGATTATTTATGAGCTCAATCACTCTAGGAAAAAGTATTGTCTTTTTCCATCACTTCTGTATGAGAGAAGGATGTGAAATATGATGATTTTAAGGATGAAAGAATTCTAAGCAACTCAAATTTCATTTTATTATTATTAATTTGTCATTGTGGTTTCAGCTCCCTCTTCTGGATAGGCTCCTTTCCCTGCTTCTTTTGTTTTGTTTTGTTTTTTCTCTTCCTCTCTCTAATCTATGACTCTTAAATAGCAAGGAGTGATTCATCCAACCCAAAAAATTGCTCCCCAGTCCATCATGACTGAAAGAAAAATGCTGCCCCAACACAATGCTTAGAGCTAGATACCCTAGCTCTTCTGGGGCTGGCTGAGAAAGCAAGCTTTATGAGCCCAAGAAGCAAAAATAGAAAAGCTAGCAACAAGTTGGAGAAGCAGGTGGAACTGGAATGAAAGAGAAGGTCTAACATGGCTGTAGTCTTTCCTGGTCTTTTTTTGTTGTATTTGAACAACACGAAACATACTCCTTTCAGTAACATCTTCCAACCTGAAACTGAAGGTCAGTGATCCTAAGCAATGACAATAACGATATTCGTGTGGCTCTTCATAACATCCAGAATGTTATGTCATTTGATATAATAATGTCTAGTATCTGATCTGTATTAAGAGGGTGCTGAGCGTTTGCTGGCTGAAGAAACTTTAGCAGGAACCTGGTTCTTTTGACACAGATGAAAGAAATTACTTTTCCATTGAGAGAGTAGTGTACGCTCAGCGTGAGGCACTGTCCCAAGGAACTATTCATGTTCTTATACTGTGT
The DNA here is from genome assembly GCF_001890085.2 of Hipposideros armiger. Classification (NCBI taxonomy): domain Eukaryota; kingdom Metazoa; phylum Chordata; class Mammalia; order Chiroptera; family Hipposideridae; genus Hipposideros; species Hipposideros armiger. The sequence goes on from NW_017731474.1 coordinate 2,364,089, forward strand.
TGTGCATGTGTGTGTGTGTGTGTGTGTGTGTGTGTTGGGGAGAAGTTCTCCAGCCCTCTCTTTACTGAGGATAATTCATGATTTCAAATGTCTTTTTNGACATCTCATGCCGGCTGCCGGCCTGCCCCACTGCAGCCTATGCGGTCACCGGTGACTCACAGCAGCCCAGCTCCAGGTGGAGCTGTTGTTCATCATCTCAGCTGTATAGGGCTCAGCGTCACTGGCCCTCATATGTGGGATCTGAACCGGGAGCCCTGCTGCTAAAAGCTGGCGTCCCAAGCAACCTCCTAACCAATGTGCCACTCGGCCAGCCCTATTGACATATTTTTAAGAACAAAGACATTCTTAGTGCAATGATCTAAACCCAGGATCTGCATAATACTATTTCCTATATACTGTCTATATTAAAATTTCACTAATTATCCTTAATGATATCATTACAGTATTTTATTTTCCCTGATTCAGGCTCCAGTGTCACATTTAGTTTCCTGTCTCATTTGCCTCCTAACTGGGGTTTATCTCCTTGTGTTAGGAGCTGCGTGAGAGTACAGTACAAAAATCAGTGAAGACAAAGCTTTTTTTTCCCAATGAGAAGCAAAATATTTTTATAAAACATAATAGATTTTTATAAGAAATATTAATTTCCTTTGACTCTACTAAAAAAAAAAATTAAAAATCAGAGGGGCTTTATTCCCAACTCTCTAGTACTACTTACTTAAGGAAGTCTTTTAGCATGATAATTCCACAGAGCTGAACTTGCTTTGACGTGACCTGTTTTGCAGCGTGGTTTGGATATAAATCGAGCCCCTACTAAGTGCCAGTGTGAGTTCTGAGTCTAGCCCCGAATTGGTTAAAAAATCTGGGCAGAGCTGCATATTTTATCATTCCATTTATATGAAGTAAAGCAGACTAAAGGTTGCCTAAGGCTGTGGGGTGGAAACTGGTACTGATTGCAAACAGGCATGGAGGATCTTTTGGGGTGATAAAAATGTTCACAAATAGGATTGTGGTGAGGGTTGTGCAATTCTGTAAATTTACTAAAAGCATTGAATCATGAGCTTAAAACAAGTAAGTTTTATGGTACATAAATTATACCTCAAAAAAGCTGAAGGTAGGAAGGAAGGAAGGAAGGAAGGAAGGAAGGAAGGAAGGAAGGAAGGAAGGAAGGAAAGGAGGGAGGAAGGAAGGAAGGAAGGAAGGACCCAGAAGAAAATCTGAACCAAGAAATCTTATCTATAGAGCAACATAGGCAAATTTCAGGGATTGGAGTCTNATTTCCAGTAGAGTGTGCATCTAATCTGAGCGATTGCTCAGGTAGATAAACCAGCAAATGGTGCATATGGTTGATGGATGAGCAATGAAAACGCATCTTTGTTCGGAGTCTGATTTTCTCTTGGAGAACCAGGGCATGGTGGGGATGCTTCCTGGCAATGCCATTATAAAAATTCTAACAACTTGCTACAGGTATAGCTCTGTACATGTTCAGCCAGGATAGGGAAAAGGAAACTAGGGAGAGTCTGTGAAAGATACACATATCAATATAAAAGCAGTAAGATTTTTACTTCATTCCTTCTCTGGGCAACTCCTTTTCTCTATAATTTCAAGCTGCTGCTTTGCATACTTCCAGGGCCCTACATTACCCTCATTCCTACTGGCCAGTACTCAGAAATGACCTACCCCAGACATGCACTTAATGAAACTGTGTGTTCCTGTATTCGACATGGTCCAGCTCAGAAGTTACTGAAAACTCTCAAATGTCTCATCCTCATCACGGTCATACTCTAGAAATAATGTAGGAAAGGCACTCATGCACTAGTATTTTTATTTATTTATTTATTTATTTTTTTAGCTGAGCCATCCTGCTACCTGTTGGCAGCTCAGTGGCTGCTCAGCTCGGGCTGGACTCGAACCACTGTTGCTTAGAGCTCAAACTCTTGAGCGAGCTCTTAACCAACTGAGCCACTCGGCCGGCCCTGCACTAGTATTTTTAAACAGTGCTTTGAGATTTAAAAATATCTAGAATTCTGGCTTCTTTTGAAAATGTTCCAGGTTCGACAATAATGGGCCAGTAGTCCCACCAGTGGTTTTCATTCTAGGGTGATTTTGCCCTCAGGGTACATCTCTCAGTGTCTGGAGACATTTTTGATTGTCACAGCTAGGGGTGGGATGTGCTACTGGCACTAGCGAGCTGAGGCGAGGGATGCCATTAAACATCCTACAATGTGCAGGACGGCCTCCAACTTCATAGACTCATCCAGCCCCAAATGTCAAAGCTGCCAAGTTGGAGAAAGCCTGCCATAGTCCATACTTACCCATCTCATATTTAGGTTACCTGCCTGCTACTGTAGACATTTGGCTTTGTAATCCCTGAATAAACATGTATGTATAATATACATACAAATACACACACACATTCCTTATACATGTATGTGTATATATGTACATATATGTGACATATATAAATAATATACAACCAGAAAGGACCTTCATGATCTTCTAAATTCCTCATTATATATATGATATCTGAAAAATAGGGAAATGAACTTCAGCCAGACTTGAGGAAGAATGAAGTCTGATCAAAATAATTTATCTAATTTGTAATTGAGAATCATGTTACAATTTGATTACTAATTACTAAGTTATATGAGGCAGATATACACCTTATAAGTCATNCAAACTTTTCCATTTATAGGACATGGGAAGAGGAGTCATATAAATTGGCAGCTCATAGGACTCATTTGAGAATTATAGTGTTTCTTCTAGGCTCATAGGTCCAACAGTTGGCTATTCGGTGGATTCAGTAGGATAGAAGTAGATGAAGTACTGAAATGTGACATATGAGGTGAGCATTGCAGAGGTTTTAATCGTGGTCTCAGTACCTGAAATTGGGCAAAGGAGCAAGGCTACTAAGGATGACTCACATTCCTAGAGTTTCTCAGGGCAAGAAGTGATTGTCTCCATTGTACTAGATGTGGGTCCATGCAAGAGTGAGGGCTGTTAGATTTGAAAACACTGGACACGTTCTTCTCCTTCCAAGACTGATGGACCTGGTCACTTTGGGTAGCAAATAAATCAAAACATTGTCTGTCCCCTTGACCTTGAGTAAGGTGCAACCCATGCGATGTAATTCTCAAGCTACTTTTATTTATGCTCCCACTAACTCCCTAATTCTACTCAGTTGGGCTAGTTCTTTCTCCTTGATGAAAACTCAGGCACTCCTCAACTGATCAACTTTTCCTGCACAGTTTTAGAAATATTTTTAATACTGGTGAAGTTTTTGAGAACTTTAGATAAGGGTGAGGAAGAGGAATGAATGAAGCATAGTAGCTATCCAATAGAACTCAAAGTTTCCATGAGTCATTGGCCACATGCCTAAACACCCTCTGGGATGCTCCAATGTTGTCTTGGTTTCATGTGTATACCTCCTTTCATTCAGAGCCAACGGTTCAGGTTAAACCATACTACTGATAAATCCAGAATTCTTCCTAGGCTGAGCCAAGCTACCTAAGAGCTTGACATAGACACAATCATAATAGGACTATTGTTTCTTCAGCATTAAGAAAGTTTCCATGCCATCTACATATTGTGATAACAAGAACCAAAGACAGAATTTTTTCTTATATGACAGGTTATTTCTTCATCTCAGAGCTGATGCTTGAAATTTCAATAACAAGAAATAGTCATTTATTCCATAGTTAGAGATAAGGCTTACTCGATACATCAACATGTTGACTCAAATTGTAAATAACCTTAAATTGTAAATAACCAATCATTTCCTATTAATAGATTTGGGAGTAAATGTGAGACAATCAAAGGCGTGATAGGGAGTGCAATAGGTGACATAAAGAAAAATACTGGCCTGGGAGAGCTGAGCAGAACTTCCTGTACCCCACATTTATGCTTAGAACTCCATCTGTTTCTCAGGAGAATTGTGGGGGTGAAGCTTTCCGAAACCATTTTTGGTCACTGAATTACAAAATATACACCTTGGCAACCAAAGATATCATGTTGTGAAATTTAGATTCTTTGGCATCATAAAGATGGTAGACTTCTTTATTCAGTCTAACACCCTTTGAAATATTTCCTGAGCATATAACTTTTAAACTGCTAGACTCTGCTATCACTATCTTCTCACACTTTAGAGAGTTAGTCTTGTCAAAACTGGACTTCAGGGATTCCAAGTCAGTGAAATNGGGCGGGGATGATATCCAGGGTTATCCAGACAGACAGGATGCAAATCACTGCACCCCTCATACCTGCAGATTGTGTCTGGCAATAACCTGTCCACAGCCCTTTGTACAGGGAATCCAAAATACCCCACAGCCCCATACAGGGCAGGCCTATGGCCATACCACAAGTTGCTGATGGCCTGCTCCCCACCTGCACTCTGGAGGGTTGCCCTCTGTTTGCCCAGCAACTCCAAACTAGCTCCCCCTGCTGAGTGAGACTAGTCAATAGCTCTGCTCTCTGGTGGCTGAACTACACCTCCTCCAATGTAACCCCAAGTTTCCGTAGTTACTCTCCCTCAGCACTAGGGTATCATATAAAGTCTCTCTCTGTCTCTGTCTCTCTCTTTCTCTCTCTCTCTCTCTCCCCCCCCATATATTCTCTCTGTCTATATATAATATATACATATATATATAATTATTTATATATATATATAATATATATATATGTCAATAATAATTCTTATGTTAAACTTCCCCTGTAAAACCTACTGTGTGATTTTTACCTCCGGATTGTTACAGTCTGAGAATGTTCAGTGCCTAGTACAGTGTCTGACATCTTGGAAATTATCAGTAAATATTCATTGACTATTTAATGAATGAATAAATAGATGAAAGGATGAATGAGAAAGTTAAGGGATTTCTAACTCTTGCATTTTAGCTCTCTTCCTAATTAGCATTTCAACCTCCCCTGACAAAACATCAGCTCCACTTTTGTTCTGTTCAATCAAGGAGTCATCAAACTACCAGGGAGTTTAGTGACTATAATTTGCTCATTCGGAGCCAAATGTTATTAACTTCTAAGTCCCTAGAAATGAAATTCAAGTTTTACCACCTGTATGAAGCAGGATTCTCCAGAGAAACACAAGGAATGGGATATTTATTTATTTATTTGTTTATTTATTTATTATGAGGAATTGGCTCACATGATTACGAGGACTTGGAAAGCCCAAAATCTGCAGGGTGGGTGGCAGGCTAGAGGCCCAGGAGGCTGCTACCGCAGATGAAGTCTGAGGTGGTCGGCTGGTGAATTCTCTCTTGCTTGAGGGAAGGTGGTCTTTTGTTCCATTCAGGCCTTCAACTGATGGATGAGACCCAGTGACATTATGGTGGGCCATCTGCTTTACTCAAAGTCCACCAATTTAAATGTTAACCTCATCCAATACACCATCATAGAAACACCCAGAATAACGTTTGGCCACATGTCTGGGCACCCTGTGGCCTAGTCAAGTCAACACATAAAATGAACCATTACACTTATCTTTGCTAAACCTATCTTTGCTAGTAGGGAGGGAGGAAGGGAGACAAAGGGAGATAAGAGATGATAGAGATATAGAGATAGAGATAGAGATAGAGAGGGGGGGGAGAGACAGACAGACAGAGAGAGAGAGAGAGAGAGAGAGAGAGAGAGAGAGAAACGGAGAGAGAAAGAGAGAGAGAGGTATGATATAGAAATGATAGATATAGAGATAATAGAGATAGTGTAATCACCACCATCTGGGATCTGAGCTTAGCTGCCGCCACAGGAGTGACCCAGCTATAAGAAAGACCCAGCCAGGACCAAGGTTCCTGATGTTCTAATCCAGAAGATTCATGTCAGTTCTCTCTGGAGAGGTCTTTCTCTGTTTGGGGGATCAGTGATTTTCATTAGAACCTGCCTTTCCTATTGTGGCTTCAAACAGAGCAATTGGCATTTAGGAAAAGCCTGTAACTTACCCCAGTGGAAGTGGAAATATTTTCAGATTCCTGAGACCCTGTAAAAGGACAATAAATAATAGTTTAACATTCCTATCTTTATGAGAAGTTGGTATAAACACTGAGGCTCTAATAGAATTAACTACATTTTCTTCCACATCTGAAGGTGGTAAACACTGACAAGTATAGATGAGGTTTTGGTTTTCTCAACTGAATTTTTAG
>NW_017731474.1:2372031-2374561 GCF_001890085.2 Hipposideros armiger
TTTGAATAAGACACATATCTCCTGAAACAGGAAGAAGAGACTAGGAAGCCAAACTGGCAACTGCAGGATAAAACCTCGTCTGCCTGGCAGGTTCAGTGTTGTTGTTCTTCATGCTTTTCTTGCTGTCCAGAGGCAAACTTCAGCCAAGAATTTTATCTTGCTTTTTCTTTTAGTAGATCTGGCATGTGTTTCCTGGCTTGTGGCTACCTTCCTAAATGTGAGAATCAGGTATAAGTTGGATTTTCATGATTTATCACATCAGCATTGGCTATGTCTACCAAAAAGAGTTTAGGAGGAAATAATGGGGAAAAGACATTAGATTATATGGGTGGTTTTCAAACTGTTCTCTAAAACACCCTAGGAATCCCATGGAAAGTTCTTAAAAGCCACTATAAAAGGTAAAGGAGCAGTTAGTGGACAAGGGGCCAAGCCCCACTTCACTCCTAGCCACATTCATTTCCAACAGAAAAGCTCCAGTTTTATTGGGTTTTATATATACAGAGTTCACATAAGATTTCATTTGAAGAAGTGATTCTGTGGAAACACGCACATGCAGACACCCAGAGACATAAACTTAATATAAAAGCCATCTAAACAATTTGTATTTTCCTTCAAACTCAAAAAGGTTTTCATTGGCTATATGTGTTGGGGAGTGCTGTCATTTACTAGCCCTGTTAATTCCTTTTATGTGTGTGTCTTTATTCCTTTGTGGGTCCCTATTGGTTTAGGGTATTGGGAGTAGGGAGAGGAGTTATGATAATTCAATTGTTTTCCACTAGAAAAATTGTTCTCATACTTTGGCTGGTTATCTGAATCACTTGGGAATTTGGTACAATAAAAAGACTAGACACACCTCTTCAACCAGCCTGCTCCTCTGTGTTCTGTTATTATCTTTCCAGATGATGTCGGTATACATTAAAGTTTGAGAACCACTGGTCTAGAAGAAAAGAGTTGCTATTGCTTATCCTTCACTTATAACTGTTACAAAATTCAATCTCTACATTTTGTTTGGTCTGGAGAAAGAATATCACCATTATTGACACTTAGAAATGTGAAGAAACCTAGAAAACAGTATTTATAAGAAAGCATGAGACATATTTATAATACATATAATTTAATTAAGCAGGGCATAAGCAAACATTAAATAAAAGTTTTTTTAAGAAAGCAACATATTCCAGCTACATCATTGCCACGTCCTTATTCATTGATTCATTTAATACACGTTTAATGATGGAAGACAGAGAAATAAACCAGAAATAAACCAGTAATTACAGGGCAATGAATAAGTGATTAAAGGAAATACAGAGTACACATGGGTGATAAACCACCTAAGTTTGCCTCTGTATTTCAAGAAATCCTTATAGTGGAGGAACATTTGCATTGAGGCTCAATACTAAAATTTACTTTGTAACTTGACCAGTATCAGAAAATTCAAAGTACATGGTTATTCTTTGTCTATTTTACTTGAAGAACTGTCATAATAGGGTTATTGGAAATAAAGTGCACCATTTCCCTTTTTATGGTGCTTTTCTATACTTTATTTATTTTTTCAAATGACTCAAAGACTTTTGAAATTTTGAATTGGAAGCATATAGATAATCATATTTCAAAATCACTGTTGCGCCTCTACTTTCCATTTCAGAACTGGTCTACTCCCAGTTATGGATCCCAGTCTTTTCTGAATGCAATCAGGAGCCAAGCCAAGAAGATATTTGTTGTAGAAACTGAGTTTCAAATTTTTATGATTGTAAAAGAATCTTTAATGTCTATCTGTTTTTAATAAAAACAGGTTTGCTTCAAAATAGTCTTAGATCTGAGAGGTGCTTTGACAACCAGGCACCCTTATTAGTTAATACAATGCCCATGTCAATTCCCCTCACCCACTCCACCCTGCTCTACCATCCAACCCAGACCCCACATCTCCCTTACATTCTTAGGAACTGCAGCTTGGGACTGGAATCAGTCCAGCCTAAAAATTCATTTTAATTGAATGGAAGAAGGGTTAGGTAGAAAAGTTTAGGGCCAAGACAGAAAGTATTCTTAGTGCTTCCTCTCCTTCAGTGTAAAGAGTTTCCTTTACAATAATGCAGGAAATTAATTTGGCATATATAATGTAATGAAGCATGTCACAAAATAAAATAAATTAATCCCTACATAAAAATTAAAATAGATGTTTCAGTGAAGTGAATTAACCATTGAACTTGAAGTCAAAAGACCAGTATTTAGATCCCTGATTTTATACACTATTTATTATACACTACCTTACACAAGGAACTAAGTCTCTTAAGCATTATTTCTTTATGTGTAAAGACATGCATAACTATATTAGTGTTGCAGAGTTATTGGGAAAATCAACTTAAATAACATGGGAAAACACCTAGGAGTGTAGCTAGCACAGATTAGAAGTCTCATAAATTATTATCAAAATTAATTTTGTTTTTCAAAATGTCTTCTTGTTAATATAAAATAAATTAGATTTTTTTTTCAAGACTCACAGTAACTGGGCAGTGTTACATTCAGTTGTTATTAT
>NW_017731474.1:2378966-2385549 GCF_001890085.2 Hipposideros armiger
CTATATTTCTAAGAATGTCTGTATAGCTAACAACCTTCAAAGACAGAGATAGAGTCCCCTTTTGGAACAAGGAGTAGGTTTGCATATGGCCCAGTATAATAAATATAACGTCCCCTGAAGGAGCAAAGGTGAGGCAGGTTTGCTTACTGCATATTATAAAAGATCCAGGTTTCCTAAGCTCAGAGTTCTTCAGCTGAGATAGAAAAGCAGTATGTATGCAGCATCTACCAGGAACCCATCACATCACCTTGGTAGGACTTGGGAGACAAAAGGAACCATGCTTTCTGTGCCATGAGTATAAAGTTCTTTGTCTCTGGCCCAGTATTCTCATATCTTAGAACTGTCATATCAAGAATTGTCTAGCAGCTGGATAACTAGCTTTAAAGCCCACAGATGTTTTTTGTTTTGTTTTCTTCTGCTAGCACTGAGTGCTCTGTCTTTCCTGAATTTCACATCGCTAGAGCCTTAGCTATGATTATATCTTTCTGATGCCAGTAAGCCAAAATCCTTTCCTTCTTCCTCCCTCCCTCCCTTCCTTCCTTTTTTCCTTTCCTCCTCGTTTTCCTTCTTTCCCTCTTCTTCCTCTTTCTCCTTCCCCTTCTTTCTCTTCCTCCTTCCTTGTCTCCTCCTGGGTAAATCTACAGTCCTATACATTTTCTTGGCTCTAAATCCATATATTATCATTCCTTATTGTTAGTGGAGAAGAATAAATCATTGAGTCAGAAATGCAGACATACAGTATGCACATACAGAGAGCTCTAACAAGCTAGGTTCTCTCATGAGTAACTTTAAATTTTTTCTAACAAGAGAATATTCTCCGGGGCAGTTAAAAAAAAGGAAGGAAAGGATAAAAAAACTAAAAAAACTAATTTACACTCAATTTTTTCCTTACTTCTTATCAGTGACCATCTTATATTCTATTAGTTTTCTTGATAAATTTTGTAACTTCTGCTGGTTTGGAGGGCACAGGTTTCTTGTCAGAGGCTTCTACTGAGAAGCAAGATATTTTTAATCTTCTAAAAATTTTATATGCATTTGAATAAACAGAGCAGTCTTAAAGTGCATATTCAGTGTTTTCTCTCAGTAGTTGTGTTTTATTGAATAGATGATGCTTTTCTGGGGATAATGCTACATTCTACAGTAAGAATCCAGAGTTTATTTTAGGTTGATTTAGTTTTTGAGAGGACAACTTACAAGTAGAGAAAATTAAAAATGGTCTATGATACAGTTCTCATTACATGATGTATTAAACTTAAGGCTTCATCATATATTTGATGATCTGCTGTCAGAAGTCAGATGTAAGACACTGGAATCAGAGAGTCCTGTAAAAATCTTTACATAGAGTTCTCAGTTGTTTTCATATAGTACTGTCTGCTATAACCATCTTTATTGATAATATTAATTTCCTCATTTCACTCTTTTCTATAACTTGATACTCAGTTAGGCATTACTATAAATAGCAAAAAAAATAATGATACACATAAAAATAATCTAATCTAATAAATATGGTCTCTGTATGTTTGATTGGAGCATGGACTTTGAAATAAGAGAAAACTGGGTTCAAAATCTGACTCCACTTATACTTTGATTTTTAACGAGTTAATCTATTTGAGACTTAATTTCTACATCTATAAACATCTACATTGCCAGATTGTTACTGTAAGGTTCAATTTAGGCATTTAGAACAGTTCCTGTTGCAACAGTTATCAGTAAATTCTGGTGACTTTCTTGTTATTGTTTAGTGAGGTAACAAATACAAAAGGATGGCAAATAGTTCTGAAAATTAATTGCTTTTTTCTTCCAAGAGACTTTAGGAGTCCTAATTTTTGCCTTTTAGAACCATTTGATCTGTTAACAAGAAGGCATTGACAAGAGACAAACTGAAAGTTTATTTCCTTCCAGTTTTCCTCCTGAGACTACCATATTAAAAGGTGCTACAGCTAAACCCCTGGCTGAACCCTGGCAACTCTGGTCACCATAGATCTAAGGATCCTATGAAACTGGTGGTGCTGCTGTGAAAGCCCTTAACCTTCAATAGAAGTGAATTTTCTCTAGTTTATTTCTGGTCTTTCTCTTGCTTAAGTCTTTCCTGAACCTCTGATCAAGGTCACATTCAGGGTACCATGGCTGCCTCAAGTGAGTTATATTAGGAGATGCTGTCAATGGTGTACTCTTTCCTAAAGCAAAGATTTTTGGGGTTTTGGTGAAGAACCTTTATTTGTTTCATTTGTATGGAATAAATTATACCTTTTCTTCTAAATTTTAGTCTTTTAAAATTATTTGTTTTTTTAATGTTCAAAATGTTTGAAAATTTTACATTTTCATATATTTACCTGTATTTATAACAAATAAGATGTATGTCATCTTCTGTTTCATATTTTAAATTGTGCTTTATCTTTTGAAATGCATAAGAGACAAATACTATATATCATCAATTTACTGATGCAAAGTAACTAACAATTTCTTACAGCAGTTCATAATAGTAATCTCTGTGGGCTTAATTTTCCTCTTATTTAAAATAAGGAAATTGAACTCAGTTTTCTCCAAGATCCTCCTGAATTCTAAGGCTGCCAAATACAGTTATATTTTATAACTATGTTATAGAATCAAGCATTCAGAGCAGCACCTGACCCATAGGAAGTACTCAATGATTGTTGAATGATTAAATAATCTGGGTACTTTAATATAGAAAGTACATCCTAAAAACTAACTTGGCTTAATGATCAAAATAAGTGAGCAGTTATTATTAAATGCCTTATTATTGCTTGTTTGATTAGAGTTTTCTGTTAAAATATTGTTTTAAATAATAATTTATCAAACAAATGAATACTTTGATCCTTACAGAAAGTATTGATCTATTAAAAAAATCAATGGTGTAAAGGAGAAATGATTTTGTGAGAAATATAAAACAAAAATTCAGATTTCTTATTAAACATTGCTGATAGAAGACAAGTGCTTATTTCTCCCAAAACAATAGTACAAGAGAAAAATAGATTTGCGAAAAGATGAAAACCCGTAAGTACAAATAGAACGAGTTGAGGACAACATATGAAAGATGTCAACACAATTTTGCAAGTTCAAATACAGAAGGATGACAAAGCAACATAAAAATTAATTACTGTGAAGAGATTGCCTTGGGGGAGAAAAGGAAAACCAAGAAGCAAACTCAATTGTGCCATAGAATCATGGGAAACCCAGATGTTGGAGGCACCTGGTGCCTCAGAAGAATGCGGGTACAGGTAGCACTGTAAGTAATAAAATTAGCTTGAAATTTATATAAGAAATAGTCACCTAAATCCAGGGATGGCTTCCTGGGCATACAACATGTGCAGATGCACAAGGCTCCATACTTAGGAGGCTCCAATGCTGTCCTGTTGCCATCTTGAAATTCTTAATAATTTTTGAGCAAGTGGCTCAACATTTTAATTTTGTACTGGGTCTTGCAAATTATAAAATCAGTTTAGCCTAAATCCCTCCACACAGTCAGGTGTCTATTCCCCCTCGACCCCAGCAGAAGACTGAATGATAGAAGGTACGCTCTTTGTGAAGGTTCAACCAGAGGGACTATTTGGGGGCATCAGCTACAGTTGAAAACAGGAGAATCAATGAATGTTACATAGAGAACAATGACTTTATCAGCCCCTTTCCTCCACCAGGCACAAAGGATACTAGCAGTTAAGCTTATACTCCCAGGAACGAGATTGACAGATTTTTCTCAGAGGAAACTCAAAGAATAATTGGGACTCTCAATTAAACAGATAGTTTCTGTTGGGTCATCTTACAAGTCTTGATCATGGACATAGAGCTTCTAATCAACCCTTTAGTGCCTCAAATATAAACGAGAGATAAGGATCACCGGAGAATTGAGAACAGCCTCTATCAGAAACACAAGGATTAAAATAAGCAAAAGGTAAGGGTGAATTCTGAAGAATCACACTAATAGTAGAAGAGAAAATGATATTATCAAATATTGTTGCTATCATTAGAGAAATAAGAGAAGCTATTACAGTAATTAAAAAGAATACTAGTTTTTGTTTTTTCTTTAAGGAACACTCAGAAAATTTGAAAATGTACTACTACTGAAATTAAATATAGATAGGATAAATAAAAAATACATTAAGACCTATGGAAGATAAGGTAATTCTGGGTTATTTCTTCAACCAGAAAGTAAAACAAACTTAACAAGAGAGATGGGAAAGGAGAGAGAAAATACAAGTAAATGAAAAAATCTGTGTAGAATGTTCAAATTCTAAATAATAGAATTTCCAGGCAGAGAAAATAAACAAATCAAAAAGCAGAAGGGAAAAAATAATTAAGTAAAAAATAATCATACTCAAAAATTATTCCAGAATCAAAGGCCATGACTTCTCAGATTGAAAGTGGCCATTTATTCAGCATATTATTGTAAGTTTTCAAAATACCATGGCTAAAGAGAAGATGCTAAATATGTCCAAAGAGGAGAAAAATGAAACATGTCACAGAAGATTAGGAATCAATATGACATTGGATTTCTCAAAAACAGAATTGAAAGATAGATGACAATTATTAAATGCCTTTGGAATTCTGAAAGAAATGTTTCCCAGTGTAGAAAACTCATGGGGTCAAAGTATCGACCAAATGTAAGGGTATAAAAATGAAATTTTTTAAACATTCAAATTTTTAAGAAATATAGTTCCTACATTTTTATTAGAAATCCCCTATAGAACTGCAACACCAAACTGAGGCAATAAATCAATAAAGAGGAAAACATGTGATTCAAGGAACAGAAGGTATAAGACAAGACAATAAAGTAAAATCCTAAAACGGTGAATATATCCCAGAACAAGACAGTAAAAAGACCAAATTGGAGCAAGAATATTGGTATATCCCAAGAGAAAAAAATAAAACTAATAGATTGCCTGATGTTTTGAGGATATATTAGATGAAGAATTAACTAGCACTTCTAAAGAGAGTTTGTGACTAAAAAGTAGTTAGATAACAGAGAAAATGAAAGAGCAAGGCAATCACTAACTCCAGGAGAAACATAAAGGAATGTACCTAGAAATATAATTATTGTGCTTTACATGGCTCAATTATAAATAACATTCATAAAGCTATATGTAAGCTGGACTATTGATTTATATAAAATGTGAAGTAACTGCATTAGAAGTTTGATGGAAATTGATGTGTTCTTTTTAAGGTGGTGGGGTTGCATGGGATTGGTCAACGGTCCATAGGTAATATGTAAACAAAATTTTTAAAATAAAAATATTATTTATTTATAAATATAGTGGTAAATACCAGAAGAAAGTGCTAAGAGATTAACCTGCCAGATTATTCAGGAACAGTGAGAAGTATAACTAGAAATGTTTTTGTTTGTTTGTTTTTATGAGCCTTATAAAGCCTCAACACATTTAGAATAAATGTTTATGTTTTCTATGATTTAAAAAAATTAAAAACATAAATCTGTGAATTACATATACTTGCAAAATACTACTATAATTGTTATTTAATCTCCAGCTGGTATAATGACTAAAATAACAGCAACCTCAAAAGAAATAGGTTATTCTAGTTGACAGCATAAGCATAAACACTACAACTGCATGAATTCATCATTAATTATTTTATTTCATAAACTAACCTTTAGCACAACTATATATAAAGCATTTAATATTGTAAAACACTAGCATATGCTCAGGGTGGAGGGTAGCCCCACTGTTATAGGATATTGAAGAGTGACAGGTTGATGTAAATTGTTGAGGTAACATTTCCTCCAGGCTGTGTAACTGTAATCCAAATCACAGAATTCCCTGAGAAAATAGATTAGCAAAGGGGAGCTGATGGGTTAATGTGACATAGAAGACAGTTTTAATAATAATTGGAGACAGCCAATGACAAGAGAAAAGGAAATTCAAAACATGACTGAGGTGAGAAACTAAAAAAAAAGAAAAGGAGGATAATTACATATGGAAGGTGTGATGTTGGATCATTGAAAAAACAGCGTCTAGAGGCTTGTTAACTTTCTGATGATTGCAGTTCTACTAGAGGCTGCTCCAGGCTGTCTGACCTTAGACCTTACGGTGTATTGAGGGCAGGGAACGCTCTCATCACCACCTCAGCTTCGAGCAGAGCAGCTCTAGATTTGCACCCTGGGTTTCCAGGTAAATGTCCTGCTTGAACAAATTGTTTCACGGCTGAAAACCAAGTTTGAAAAATACTGCTCTACTCCAAATTCTCTATTTTACAGATATAGAAATAAGGGCCTTTTAAGTAATCACTTATCGAAAATGAAAAAAATTCTAATGGCAGAATTAGAATCAGGAGCCAGATTCCTGAAAGTTAAGTAATTTGATTTCTCTCACACCAGTGATCCCGGCAATGTTGCTTTTCTGGTAAAGTAAATATATTTCATTAAATGATACATTAATTATTATTTTGTTGGACAAGTCTTAAGAAAATATACAATGCAGAACATAATGAAGACATGAACACCTACATATGAGCACCCCAAATTATAACTCTATTCAAACACTATGCAACATTAGTTTTGGTTCTAACTCTTAATTTATTTATTACATTTTACACTATATTGCCAGTTCTGCCT
>NW_017731474.1:2385894-2388699 GCF_001890085.2 Hipposideros armiger
CCCCCCACTGCTAACTTTAAGCTCACCATTTTGACTATCCAAGCGAATTGGTTATTTGCATAAGGAAGTTAAAATAATCCAATAACTAATTGTTACTCTGTCAAATGTCTCTGGTAGAATTAGCTTCTATTACTTTTTCCCTCCTATCTTAATACTTTAAAATGACAACTGAAACCTAGCAAGCTATTTAAAACACACACACACCTTCTACATAGGATCCTCTTTACAGAGAGTTGTCATGTGCTTAAAAATGGATGTACTAGGTAATTATATTGGATACAGCATGCAGAACAGGATAAAGAAGGGAAGTGGAATTTGACAAAATGATGAATATTCTATATCAAAGTTCTCCATACTAACATAAATAAATTATATAGTATTATGTGAAGAAGCAACATCAGAATGAAGCCTAAAGCCATTAGATACCATGAGCTTGTGCTGATTAGATTTGTTTGTTCCTGTGTTCTACCTTGAAAAAGATATTAAATCACAAAACTACTTGGGGATGGGCTGGTAATTTCTAAGAGTTTATAGCTGAACTGATGACCTGATTAAAGACAGGAAAGCAGTATTTAAAGGATGACCACTAAATCCTCGTTTTGCCAAGACTACTTATAAAACGCAATTCAAATTGTTTCAATCTCGGGTAGCTTTTTAAACATTTGATTGAATTCTTTAAAAGAGAAAATTTAAAAAAAAAGATAATTACAAGATGATACTTTGCCATGTAAAAATATCATGCTGATAATTCAAAGGCAAATTTTGAGATATTAAAATGCTTTCGTTCATGGAGAAAATTAACTTGAACACATTTCCTTTTTGTGAGGTTGTAAGGTTTTGTAGCAAATAAGTTTTCCTCTACCTAGATCCAAAACGATTTGGAATCTCAAGGAAAAATAGTTATTGTAATAAGTTTAATAAAAAATCCCAAGAAATTAACAACTTCAATGGAAATTTGCTGTTTCTATGAAGAAATAACACAGTAGTGAGGATTTGAACAACTACTAGTGTGTCTAAGCTTTCCTGCTGATCAGTTTTTGTCCCAGATTGTGCTGAAAGCAGTGACAATTAATTGTGCTATCTCTTGACTCCAAAGGATACTGGCAATGTTTTAATAAAGTAATAGCTGTCAAATATTGAGATTTTTTTCAAAGAAAGTACAATATTAATAAATAATAATCAGGCTGTATACAGCAATGCATGGGACAATATTCCCTGAATTTGTAGTCAACTTTTTTGAAAGAGCATAAATTATTCAGGACTTGTTTGGTGACTTGACAAAAATAAAAATTATTGCTGTTAAACAGTGAAAATGCAGGCAGTCATTATTAATGTGTTTAGTTCACCCAGGCACCATTGCAAAACTAATAGCACAGCCTGTGTTAGAGGAGAGAAAGAACTTTTGTTATAAGCCAGCAGCTTGTTTCACTGACTAAGATTCAGGCTTAATCTGCTTGTTAACACCACAGCAGTATCCCTCTTCTCATTACCCTTCAATCACCCACTGTGCAACTGTGCTTGGACCTTTGTGGTCCTTTTTAAACTAAGTTCTTTTCTGCCCATCAGTTAGGGCCCAATCAGAAAAGCAGAACCAGTGGGGACTTGTGGGCAGGACTACACTTACACAATCGTGGGAGCTGGTTAAGTCCTCTTTGTGGGGCAGTTGTCCCTGTTTCTGATACTGGAGGCTGAGGTCTACAGGGCTGGCTTTAACCAAGTACCACAAACTGGGTGGCTTATAACAACAAGAATTTGACGTCTGACAGTTCTAGAAACTAGAAGTGTGAAATCCAGGTGTCATCGTGGTTGGTTCCTTCTTGGGAACTTCTGGGGTTTGCCAGCAATTTTTGGCATCCTTTGACTTTAGATGCATCACTTCAATCTTCCACCTTCTCCCTGTGTATAGTCACAGCCTTCCCTCTGTGCATGCCTGAGTCCAAATTTCCCCTTTCTATAAGAAAACCAGTTATATTACATTAGGACCCACCTTAATGATCTTTTTAAAAATTTGATTACCTCTATAAAGACCCCATTTCCAGATAAGGTCACATGCTGAGGTACTGGGGATAAGGACTTCAATACATCTTTCTTGAGGTTGGGGGAGCACAGTTCAGTGTGTAACAGTGGGAAAGGGCAACGACAAGCTGGAGTCCACAAGCATGAGCTGGAACCCACAGGGATGGGCTGAAGCCAAATCAGTTCTCACTGCCTCTGACTTTGATGTTGTGGAAATACTGCAGGAGAAGGTGAGAAGCTTCATCACGGAGCTAAGCAGCTAAGCATTCCCTTGGGTCAGGAGTCAGAAGAGCGGGAGCATCCAGAGAAATGTGGGGCAATTGCCAGCCTGTCGGCTGCACCACAGCAAAGAAGTGAGCCGGAAAATAAACAAGAATGTGTGAGCTACAAAATGGCGGTTGCATTGCCCCCAAATCTCATAAAAAAAAAGTCTCTCTGGTGACTCTCTTTAGCCAGAAACATACAGGAAAGGGAATTCTGGGGGTTGTAGTTCAGCCTCATAACAAAGCCAGTACACTAAAGACTTTACATACTCTCTGTTTAACATTTGATAATATGAGTGATGATAATTAAGAAATAAAGTTATTTTCGAGCATATGGACCATACCCATGTATTCAGATATGGGAAAGACATTTTACCTCGTAATGGTGCTTTAATCTTTACAATTACTAAAAACATTGTATCAATCATCCAAAAAATTTTAACTGAATAACTGAAAATTAAATCCAACAGTTTAATTTACCTTTGTACCATCAATTATATAGCAATAAGAAAAGGATTTGACACCC
>NW_017731474.1:2398014-2404703 GCF_001890085.2 Hipposideros armiger
AAAAAAAAAAGACTTTTCTATGCATATGTACATGATTCCACTATATGTTCCTGTGGGTTAAGCATTTTCAAGGGGTAATTATTGAATATCTAGCATCTTGTTGTGATTTAGTATATTATTCTCCTATGGAAAAATAAAAACTCTAAAGGGTAATGGTAGGAAAAAAGAGAGCTGAAACTGTCAAGAAAACTTTTCTGTTGTGTTTTGCCCCAGACATCTCTATACCAGCGTGTGGTTTAAGTTGAGTTCGGCCATACAATCAATAGGTGTATGGTGTTGATACCTTGAGATATTCTGTCTTTTTGCACACATATTTAAAAGAAAAGATACTGTAAAGGTTATAGAGCAAGCAGGATTAAAATCTAAGCACTTAACTTTTTAAATGAACACCTTCATTCTGAAGAAACTAATTTCAGCTTATCAGGTTTGCATATCTTGGCCTACAAGGCCCAAAGAGAAACAGTAGTGCTGTAAGTAATAGAAAAGAAACCTATGGCGGCTTAAATAAATGGCAGGGGTGGGCGGGGTGAGGGAGAGGGCAGTATTTATGTCATATCATAGTTCTTTAGAGATGTGGCAGCTCAGTGATGTCACTACAATGTGATTTTACCTCCTAGTCACACAATGACTACTTAGTCAAGGCAGGAAGAAGAACAGTTATTAAATTTACCAGGAAAAGCAAGCATATTCCTAGCAAAGCTTTCTTGAGACCATTTTGCCAAAAGTGTGTCAAAATGGTCTCTTTTTGCAAAGAATGTTGGGAAAGTGATCATCTCTCTCTCTCTCTCTTAATGCTAGATGCAATGTTGCACCCTCCTCCAAAAACAAAATATTAGCTTTTTTGTTAGCAAGCAAAAAAGGGGCAAGTGATAACACAGACATGAATTCCACTCATAGTCTCAAAAACTTGGATTGTACAACACAGTTTCACATTGGACTGTCATGTGAGGTTTCAAAAAAAGGAAAGGGTCTGAGAAGTCATCTGGTCCACTTCCATTTTAGAGACAAGAAAGCTGAGGTCTTGGGAGGTTTACTCTCACAAGTCAGTTATCTCCCTGACACCAGGAGCCAGCTTTCTGGCTACCATGCTTTAATACTTCCCCTCCTGTCTTAGCATTTCCTCATGTTCCTTTTTAGATGCACATCACTATCCTTGCAATAAATATCCAGAAATCCATTGTGCCCCCTGCTCAAATCCCCTTTTTGGAGCCCAATAACTGGAACTATCACCCTTGCTATGAAAATGTCAGTCAACATTTAACATGCCGTATTCATTTATTCAAGAGGATGATGAGATGGTGTCACCATCTCAGATACAACGCAGAAGGCAGAGATGGTCTCTCCCTATTAGCTGTGTTCTTTCCTTAGAGAAAATTAAGGGGAGGGTGGGGTGCACAAAGAGGAACATCAGAATGTATAATTAAATACACATGGTTATTACTTTGTTAATTCTGACCTCTGGCATAGGAGCCCTTTCTCCTTCATTGCTCAGAATATGCTCAGAGGCAATAAATAGTAACGTGATATTGGTTTAACATCTCTTTGTCTCCCCAAATTTCCTATCACCCAAGTTCTTATTAAATCTGCATAATGCTGCCAGAAAAGCAGGGTTGAAAAGCTATCCACGTTCCCAAACAGAAAATCTCCTCAGCAAAACTAATCACAGACTCAAGCACATTTAGAATGGTTAATACCTCAAAAGGAAAATTAACCTCAACAGTATAATTAATCCAAGACAATCAACCTTGATTGTCACAACACAGACATGTACCAAGGCAACCTAAGAATGGAAAGAGAAAAGACTCTGACCTTGAAAAAGGTGACATGACTGTAAGAAGAGTAGGTATGGTTGAAAGGTATGTGCTCCTCCTATCTTNTAAAAGATACTTAAAACAAATACACAAGTACCAACCCCCCAAATCTCCTCTGTAAAATTTACTAACTCTTTAAACTCAAGCTCCATTTTATAACCTTTTATAGTAAGTTAACAATTTGAAGTATTGGGTTGGAGGGAAAAGCCATAAAATTTCAATGACTCAATCCTAAAAATACCATATTGTATTGGGACCCTTCTATAGAAGACAGTGCCTATTTGGACTGTTGTAATTTTGAAAGATGTCTTTGAAGAGGAATGGCACAGATTTTCATAGCAGCTAATTCTAGACAAAGAGTGGGTCCAATTGTTATTTTAGTCCAACCTAATTTAATGTCACAGTGGTAGGTCTGGTTTTATTTATTTATTTACTAATTTAAAGAGACTACTAGATGGAAGGAGGTTGTGTGCTTTGAAATGGATAATGTTAGCAAAGCATGAAAAAGTTCTCTCTTTTTTTTCTGAAAACAATAACCTACATTTAATGGTAAGAAATCACCAGCAAATTCCATTATGTTTGTGGGCTTGACATGCGGTGCTTATTAAATGTAGGAACAAAGCCACTTTATACATCATAATGTTCACATTACAAATTCACTGCTCATAATGGTGCTGCAAGTGTATGTGCAATTTTTCTGAACTTATGAAATATATTTCTGACACCTCAGGTATTGATGTATGCATGCATGATATTGTCCCAGTGCAGTAGGGAGACTTAACTGATGTCTGCAAGATTTGATTTATTACAAGTAAATATGATTGCCTTCATAATCTGATTTTATTATGTTCGGGGCTCTCGCAGGTAAACTTTTAGTAGAAGGAAGAAGGCCAATTTTATTAAACCAATGTGTTCCTGCAAACCATAGTTTCTTGTCAAGGGGGTAGTGGGGGGTGGCTGATCCACAAAGTGCATTGCATTTTTCATAAAAAAGAGCGTACTTCCAACATTCCCATTATTATATCTTCTTAATTCCTGCAACTATTTCAAATGTGCTTTGCTATTTTGAGCTCTATATTTCTTTCTTAGAAGCCATATTAAAGTAAAATTCACATACCTGAGGTCAACATTAAATATGCCTGAAGGTTAGCCATACTATCTCGAAAATATTGGCAACAAGAATTTTTCTCTTTTGTAATGGAGAAAAAAAAAATTTGATGAACTTGAAAGAATTGGGATTGCCGTTAATACTTTTAAGGCTTTTGACTGAAATGATTCCAAATGTCCAGGTCACAGCTGTGCTATACCAACAAAAAAAGAATTAAAAATAGGTCATCCCAGGGTCAGAGATGGACCTGGGTTGACTGCTCTAGATGGGGAAGTGAGTAAAGGGACTGAAGTAGGGAACCTGTCCAATTTACCCTTGAAGGAAGACCAAACATGGGATGTAATGTACAGCATGGCAACTGTAGTTAATAACACTGCATTGCATATTTGGAGGTTGCTAAGAGAGTAGATCTAAAAAGTTCTCATGCCAAGAAAAAATTTTTTAATTATATGCAGTGATGGATGTTAACTAGACTTCCTGTGGTGATCATTTTACAATATATACAAATATCAAATCATTTTGTTGTACACCTGAAACTAATGTTATATGTTAATTATTCCTTAATCTACAACAACAACAAACAAAGACCGTCCCAGACCAACTATGTATAATCTTACTTGAAGTGTAGAAGAACTAAAATTATAAACACGGGAGTGTGTGCAAGCTTTCCCCTTCCCTTGCCCACTGAAAAGGATCCTGGCTTCACTTTCTGTGTTTCTTCTCCTACTTCCCAAAATTGCTGAAGCGGCTTCTGCTTACTTCATTGCCAGCTATCACCAGGGTGGTAATTCAGGTCTATATAATGCAGAATAAAAAAGGAAAGGGGGATAAAAATAAGGGAGGAGGTAGAAACAGAAAGAGTGAATTGGCTTGGGGTAGGGAAAAGCTCTTGGTTAGGGTGGGGCTATAGGGACAAGACCTGTTTTAAGGAATTTGCCAATAGATCAATCATGAGCATCTGAGTAGTATGAAGGCAGTTGTTAAGAGACAGAGAAAAAATGTTATGCTGTGAGCTATAAATGTCTTTGACTGTTTTCAAGAAATACAAGGAAAGTACTTGAATAATTTTAAATTACATTTTCTATGATGGTTTCGCTTTCTTGGATGAAACATGTTTCAAGACTGTGGATTAGAATTCAGTAAGATCCCATATGTGTGATGGTCAAGACATTGTCATTTATTTTACATGAGGTGGGTGTCATGGCACTAGGAAACAATTCAGCCATTACCAATGAAAGAGCCTTAAGAAGGAGTTTAATGAAGCTGCCCAAAGAGGACAAAAATTTTGAAACCAGATCTTTTGGTTTTCACTGTGAAGGGTACCAGAAGATGTCACGCCAAAACATGCCTCATTGGCATGTGGATTGTTTTGAGTCAAAGGCCACTGAGAACCAATAGAGTCAGGGAAAGCTCTAAAAATAGGACATGAATTTTTCTTTTGTAAAACTTATTTACATTTATAAAGGAAATTTCCATTTGTAAAGGTGTCTCTCACTCCTGTACCTGAAAAATGAGGACTCTTTATAACGCTTATCAATGGAGAAGTTATTGACTTAAATCTGCCTAACAAACTTTGTTAAACAGCCTTTGTTTACCATACTTTTCCTGGTCACCTTCCAATAACTAACCTTCTCCCCACAGAAGTCTCAAACCCCTTTTACCCTGTGTAGTGTAAGATGCTACATAAGCTCAGTTCTAACCACACCTTTGGGTTGTACATCGCTGGGTGCTCCCATCTGTACACAAGATGTGTAATAATAAACTTCTGTTTGTTTTTCTCCTTTTACTCTGTCTTTTGCCAATCTAATTACCATGGCCCTAGCCAGAAATTCCAAGACAAGTAGAGGAAAATAATTTTTTCCCTCCTATGCAACTAGAATAGGGGCAAATGATCCAGAAAATGGTCCCAATAATGAAAAATAAAAATAAAAATGTACATGCCCAGTGGAGATCAGGAATCAGGAGATGAAAAAACCAAAGCCAATAGAGTAGTTCCAGCTATTGGGAGGCCATGATGTAGCAATTTTAAGACCAAAAAATATATGTATTTATATTCATAAGTTTCTTTAGTTTCATGGGTTTTTCTTTTGATATAGTCTTTGGTCATATCATTACTTTTGTCTCCCTTAATGAAGTTTCCCTTGAAAATGTCAACCATATCAACAGAAGATAAAAAGAAGGGTTTAGGTCTATACTAGAGTAGAGTGCTGAAAGAGAATCACAGATCCCTGGCAGCTGAACATGGTGATGACATTAGGAATTATAAAACTCTAGAAACTCCTAAAGGGACAATTGCAAACTTAGTGGCTGGCATTAGAGGAGGACTGGGGCCTAATCAAGTCCCTATTCTATGATATCTTCTGATATCACATCTAGAGGTGGTTTTGAACTATGTTTATCAAGAGAGGACATGCACTCAAAATGCCTGTAACATTCATTTATAACAATCACCCCTCTGCTTGCGATATCACCAAGGCCAAAAGGATCAGCTTTTCTGTCTCTCCACCCAGCCCTTCCAGTCTGCACACACTGCCCCTCAAGCTTAGTCTTTCTTTCTTTTGTCCTGACAAAGCAGCCAATTCTTTTAACCTGATTTCACCTTGATTTGGAATACAATGTTGAGGGTGAGAACGGGAATGCAGTGTGATCTCTTCCAAGTTGCTGCATACTATAAAGCTAGTATCTAATATTACCAAGACTTTTATCTTAAAATTTTACATTTGGGACACATCTTCTAGCTTCTTATTGCCCTCTATGAAGCAGCAACGCCTTTCTGCTTTAATTGAAACGTATTGTGTGCTGTATCATATCTAGTATTTCCTCCAGCAGGAGATCCCAGTTGGGGATCTCTCTGTAAACACATTGAGTATTGATAGCCCATACATCAGGCGTTTCCATGTGAGCGGCTGTGTGCTTGCAAGAGCCGGTGTGCACATCTAAGGCATGGGGAGCTTCTAACCAGGAGAGGGATGTTTCCCCCATGCTGCACTACTGTAGACCCACGGTGTGGCTTTCTGTCAGCCTAGAAGGGGCTCTAACAGAACATAAGGCAATGAATCTTAGCTTCCTATGTGGGTGAAGTCTTTGTGTAGTTGTTTCATTGACATGAAACTATTCACTGCCAAATTTAATTATAGTGAAGTAACAATTATCTGTCTGTCTCTGGTGCTACCTTCTATACATCAGTGCCTCTGTGATAAAAATAAACTGAAAAGAGATTTATGGGCAGGGCCGGCCGAGTGGCTCAGTTGGTTAAGAGTTGGATTCAGAGCACGAGCTCTGAGCAACAGGCCCACCAGTTCGATTCCCACATGGGCCAGTGATGCTGCACCAGAGCTGAGCTGTCGCTGAGCTGCCAACAGGTGGCAGGATGGCTCAGCTGGTGTAACAACAAGATTGCCTGTTCGATGGTGGACTATGCTCACCTGCAACTAAGACTGAACTTGACACCTTGAGCTGAGCTGCTGACCGGATGGCTCAGTGTATACAGCGTGCACTCTTAACAACAAGACTGCTGGCTCCACTCCCACATGGGATGGTGGCTACGCCCACCCACAACTAAGAGTGAACACAGCACCTTGAGCTTAGAGGCCACGAGCTGTCGATGGGAAGCCAGATGGCGACTGGCACCCTCCACAACGAAGACTGAAGAACAACAACTTGTCTGTTCCTCTTCCCCAATTCCCCAATACTGTTCCCCTCCCCCAATTCCCCAATAGAATCTTAAAAAAAGAGATTTAAGGGCAAATAAATGTAGGATGTGTGTGTGT
>NW_017731474.1:2409969-2417254 GCF_001890085.2 Hipposideros armiger
GGTCCATAAGGAGACATGGGGTGATCATGGAAACTTAGTCATGGTGACAGAGAATGAAAAGCAACATGGGTACCCATCATTGGAAGAGAGGACAATGAAATGTAGCGGGCGCACATGACAGAGTGCTATGGAGCATAGGACAGCAGCCGCATTTATATTTGTACATTGACTGTACAAATAACAACATGAATGGACCTTTAAAATATAAGGTCCACACACAAAGATGCTATGTTTATAGCAGCTTTATTCATAATTGCCAAAACTTGGAAGTAATCTATGTCCTCCAATAGGAGGATGGATAAACTGTGGCCCATCCATGTCATGGAATATTATTCAGTACTAAGAGAAAATGAGTTAGAAGGAAATCAAACCACAAAAAGACGTGGAGGAACCTTAAACGCACACTGCTTAGGGAAAAAAGCCAATCTGCAAAGGCTACACCCTGCATGATTCCAAGTATGTGACATTCTGGAAAAGGTTAAACTATGGAGAGAGTAAAAAAAATCAGTGGTTGCCAGGGGTTGGGAGAGGAGAGATGACGGGCAGAGCACAGGGGATTTTTAGGGCAGTGGAACTATTCTGTAGGATACTATAATGACCGATACAGGCCATTATACATTTGTCCAAACTCATAGAATGTACAACACCTCAATGTACAACATAGAATGAGTGCTAATGTAAACTACTGGCTTCAGTTAATAATAATGTCTCAATTTTAGCTCATCAATTATAAACCATCTACCACACTAACGCAAGTTGTGAATAACAGGGGAATCTGTAAGCACAGGGAGACAAGGGATGGAAAGGGAATACATGGGAATGCCATACTTTCCACTCAATTTTTCTGTAACCTAAAACTGCTCTGAAAAATAGTCTATTAATGTTTTTAAATGGTGCTGAGTTAAAAAAGGAAAATAGGTTGTGACGTACAGAAATATTGTTTACATAAATTAAAAATGTGTGCAGAAAACAATACATCTCTTACAAAAATATGTTCCAACAAAGTGACATGTGTTAGACTGATGAGAATGGTTGCCTAATGAGGAGGAGAAGGGGAAAGGGTGAGTGCTATGGGTAAGGGAGAAGGAAGAAAGAACCAATAAGGAGACGGCGTGCACAGTCCTAAGAGCACACTGCGAACTGGGGAATGTGAGGAAGCCAGCCAGCCCACTGTACACAAAGTGGGATAAAACAAACATGCATTGAGGAATTGCAGGGAAGGGCTAGGACAAAGCCTAGCTGTGTGTCTTGAAAGCTAGCTATTGGCTTAAATGGTGGCTGAAGTTGTGGAGTGTCCGAGTAGGCTAGGACAGAGGCTTGCAAATCTAGGAGTGCTCTTTCCTGATCAAGATCTTCCTGACCAATTTCTCAGGAAAACTGAGATAGAGGAGATGTGGAGTTTTAAACAGCAAAGGAGCCTGTGAAGCAAGTTACAATCTATGTTTTTAGAATGATTTAACAAATGAGTTCTTAAAAATTGGATACTGTGTAACCAACAATTTTGCAAGCTTCTCCCAGATGAGGAAACTACCTGGGTGATGGGACAATGGCTGTGTGTTCTCCAAGACCAAAAATGTAGGTTATGCATTCGCAAGATTCTTGCGAAATGGTACATGGAGCACAGTGTTTTAAGCAATCATTTATTGAAAGGTATTTATGGGCTCATCTGTATTGGTAAGCATGATTTCCCAAGCAAATGTTTACAAATATTGGTTTTATCTCTGATGTTAGACGTTTATGGTGGGATATGACAAACATTTAAAGAAAAACTCATTAGCGGATGTAAGGATATCTCAAAAGTTCTGTTATTTGGAAAGGGGAATTTGACCCATAATGTAACTACATGTTTGCTACTTTACAGTCATCCCACAGGCTCTGTATTTCCTAGCTTTTTGGTTTAGCATTTTGGCTGAAATCGTAGCTGAGGTTGGGGAGTAAAAAAATAGAATAGGGCAGTGGTTTCTAAAATAAGGAGGCTTCTTCGATAGAGATGGTGGTTTGCAGGCAATGGGAACTAACCCAAAAGCATTGTGAAACTTTATGTATTTCCACTGCTGTTTAGATGACATTTGCATGACTCCTCGAATGGCAGAGCCCAGGTCTTGGCAGTGGCCAAGGCTTGGCTGTGAACTAAGGCTCTTTGTGGCTTTTGAACCCCCTACTGGTTCCATAGCAAACCAACCTACCCATGAGAAAAGCTCATAAAAGCAAGCAAAATCTTCTGGTTTTAAAACGAGTGGAACTTAACTCGTGGCAGAGAGGAAAGGCAGGCGGGAGCAAAATGGCTCCTTTCCCTACTGAGCCGTGGCCATCCCAAGTCATCCCTTTCCATGGGTAGGGGGAGGGGTGTGCACACCTGTCTTTCTCCTTAGAAGCCCTGCTTCATATACATGGATTATGGGCACAGATTGAGACAATGAGGAAATAACTATATGCTAAGATATACAAAATTCACATTGTCTATACTGAATAATGGAAAGAAAATGGAATTTATATTTGGAAACTTCATTCAAAACCCCTAAATAGACAAGCACAACCAGGCCTCAGGGATTTTGTATAATACTTGCTGATCCATCTTCTTAAATTGCTCTTCCCCCAGGGCAACCTCCTTCACTTCATTCAGGTCTCTTCAAATGCCACCTCATAGGAGAGAATATCCCTGACTACACTGTATGAAACAGCATCCTTCATTATCCTCTAGTTCCAGTCCCTGCTTAATTTTCTTCATAGCACTTTACATCCCCCACATATTATACATTTGTTTGTTATTGCCTTATTGCCTTCCTTTCCCCAACAAAAATGTGAGTGTCATGATAGCACATTTCCCAGGACTGAGAACATTGCATGGGATATAGTAGTCATTCAATAAATATAGTAAAACTTTGGATTGCGAATAACTTGGTTTGAGAGTGTTCTGCAAGATGAGCAAACATTTCTAATACATTTTAACGTGGTAAACGAGCGATGTCTTGCAATACGAGTAGTTTGTTTCCAGAATGAATTATGCTCTCAAACCAAGGTATTACTGTACTTGTCTAATAATGAACAATCTCTCACCTATAATGTATTTTAGCTCTGTGACTGTGGGCAAGTCACATATCTTTTATTTCATTACTAGTGAAACATGGATTAAAAATATGTATTCTGCCCACCCCTTAGAATCTGTATGATGTGTACTATAAACCTGAAGGATCAACCATTTATATTTCTGGTGTTTTTTGACTGATATTTCTCAGAGAAGGGTCAATTCTGGTATAATAACCCTGGGAGATGCATAATACTAACCAGGCATGAGAGGAACTATGTTTATCACTGCATGAAAAAAAAGACAGCAAAGACATTTCTCTAAATAGCAGCTTGATGTGGCATTGGTGAACTCCCTGCTCTTGCTCCTGGCCTCTCACCTGGCGAGTCCCCCACCCACTACCTCTTGTACAGCAGCACCTGTGTGTGGTGGTCACGAGAGTGTGTCGCCCAGAGGGTGGACCTTTATGCTTTGTGATATACCCTCACGTGATCCACATTAAGAGGATAAGCAGTATTGTTATCCTCGCTGACAGTGCCTAAGGAAAGGGAAGCACTTGTTAGGGGAGGTCTATGACATCCTGTTGTTTCGCTAGTTAAGGACCAAGTTATAAAAGTAGTCACAGAAATCTGCACTTTTCCTTGTTTGTAAACTGTGTGTGTGTGTGTGTTAATCATGCAGAAAAACACATAAAGTTTGGAAGGAGCAGTGGAGCACTCATTCTAATTTTTTTGATAGGCTAAACTACTACATATTTATGACTCTGGGCCCAACACAGGATTCTCTATTCAGAAACTCTGGAGTGAGCCTTGAACATCATTATTAAAAACAAACAAGCAAATAAATGTATTTGTGATTTTTTTAAAAAGATGAAGGACCTTCATTGTAAGGGCCTAAGTATTGTTTCTTGATACTCAAAGCCAGAATACAATCAGGATTAACCTGGATCAAAGTGATGGACTACTATAGGAGACAAAAAAATGCCTAATTCTTTGCTTCTCTCTACATGTCTGTTTCATTCTGCTGTTGTTGCAAACCAGCTTTCTGTCTTCCCTTCCTTGTGGCAGAAATAGAAACCAACAGCTTCCAAATATTATTTCTCCCCTTTAAGGGGTCAGACAGAATAAAATTGGAATCTTCAAGGAGTTTACTGAGTATCTCTTGCATTCCAGGTACTTTTCTAGGTGCCTGGTCTCTAGGGGAGGGGTAGTGACTCGGGAGGTATCAGACATACAGGGAAAGACTGAGTTGTGTGGCTGGGTGAGGGCCATTTTCCCTGTGTAGAACCCTCTTCCTGTGCAGCCAACAGGCGGGCATCTTTCCTGTGTTGAGCCCTCTCCCACGTGGCCAAATCTGAATCTGCCATATTTGTGATTTTAGTGCATAGTCAACGTTGAGATCCACAGGGCTAAATTAAGCACAAATACTTGGTAAACAAATAGGGTGGCAATTCTGAGGGAGGGGAATATCATTCGCAAAGAACATTAAAACAATGTAGAAGAGTTAGATTCAAATTCTACTTCTACAACTTATTATTTGGAGAGCAGAGGGCAGTGACCCACATTCTCTAAGCTTAAGTTTCCTCATCTATAAAACAAAGGATAATAATATTTACTTCACATGGTTCCATGCGGAATAAATGACATAGCACATGTGAAAGACCCTACCACTGTGTCCCAAACATGGTAAGCATCCAATAAAGATTGCAAGAATGTATGCAATCGTCCCTTATAATTTAATATAGTTATAAGTTACTGTCTTGTTAGTAAACCTAATAATAATGGTGCTATGACTACTACTGCTAATATCTTGTACACGTTTAATGCTTTATAGATTACCAAGTACTTTTCCATATACTTTCTTATTTAATTCTAGCAACAATCTGTAAGGAACGCAGAACAAGTATCCCCTTCCCCACGCCCCCTTTTTAAATGAGGAAACAAACTCAGATTAAGATGCTTGCCTATGACTGCACAGCTGATAAATGAGAGATGGACTAGAACCTGGAGCTCCCGATCCCTAACCGCTAGTTCTAGTGGCAGACCCATACCGCCTCCTACTGGCCCCTGAAGTGTTGGATTCAGAGTGTGCCCATGAAATGATTATGCTTCTTTCATTGGCTACCTGTGAACATGTGTGGCATTAGTTTACTGTCACCTTTCAAATATCCATACATGCTGAAGTCCCCACAATTACATAGTCTTTTAGTTCAAGCTCTGTCTGGTCTGTTTAGGAAGCATCTCTTTCCTTTGAACAGATGGCAGACAATTTGCTGGGGTTTAAACATTGACTCAGACTTAGTGATGAAAATGGCAGCTGCATTCCTGAGTCCCAAATCCAAATCTCGCTTGCTGGACCACCTTAATGTAAACTGACTCCATATCAAATGTGGATGTGACAGGGACATTGTCTTAAAGGCCAAAGCTGAAGTATAAACACACACACACACCTTCAGCTGTGAAGATAGAATTCTGTGCTTAGAGACATTATTTTTGTCCTTTTGGGTTATTTTCCTGCATTGAAAAAATTATTTTTTTCCTTTTAGGCCATGACATCTAGGCAGACAGTTAAAGGGGGGAAAACGCCTCCTTTAGTGAGATGGGACAGTGGAAGAGAAAAAGGATGCTGAGCGCTTTTCCCACAGGAACACTGCTTGTTGTTATTAGTACAATTAACCTTTCACTGTTACTCATAACCAAGATCACTTCCCTTGAAAACTTCAGGTCAGCTTCTCACTTGCTTTGAACGTATGTGCTTACACTGTTTTGTTCATATCCTGTGTGTTGTCTCCCCCTCTCCCTCTCCCTCCCTCCCTCCCTCTCTCTCTCTCTCCTCCCCCCTGCCCCCTCTCTCCCTCTCTCCTTCCCTCCCTGCCTCCCTCCCTTCCTCTGCAGGAGCCTTCCAGTGTCCTGGCTGTAATCTGTAATTTTTGTTTGTAGGATCGTGGGTGTTTCTGGACATCCCCTGACAGTTATGAAACTACTGACCAGTAGAGCCTTTTCTGCAGATGGATTTCATTCAGGACTTGTGCTATTATATTAATGGGTTTAATTTAAACAGGACTAGCCTCACTGGCCAAATTACTGCCATTTAAATCAATTGGTTTAGGGGGAAAGACAGCCTGACCAGAGCTATTAGACTTCAATTTATTACTGTATCGGCTTTTAAACTGGGCGAAGCAAGTTTGCTAATGTCTGTCCTTTGTCCTTTGAGTTCGAGTACAAAATACAGTAATGAGAGCCTTTGGAGTTTAAGAAAAGGGAAGAAGAAGGAAAAAAAAACATTAATTTTTGAGTCAATGTTTCATGAGCCAAGACCAGGTAGCCCTTGAAAGAATCCCCACCATAGGATCCTGCCGGTGCCTTTGATGTCCCTTCATTAAATTGAGATTCAAATGATCTAACAGATGTATTAGTTTAAAAAGGCTTTTTACTTGGATTTTTTCCCCCTTCATAAAAAAAATAAGCACTGCTTTTTTTTCCCCCACACATTTCAACCTGATTCAAATAGAAAAGCAAAAGGGAAGAAAATGCTTTAGATGTGCTCTTTTGATTTTTTCCAAACTTGCCTGAATAAAATGGAATGGGAGATCAAGAACACTCAATTAATTGCAACACTGGGTGTCACTAGGAAAGGGAGGGAGAGATGAAGGGGGGGGGCGCATTAGGGATTCACAAACCTTAACAAATGCATGGATTCAAAGAAGGAAGAAGAAGGGGGAATAAAAAAGCGTGTCTGTATTTTATTGCACTCGGTAAGCTTTTCGCTTGTATTTATAGCTGCAATTATATCTCAATGAGGTTTGTCTACAGTGTTGGCTTCACGCTAATTTTCCCCCTCACTGCATTCTTGGAATAGGCTCGGACTGTTTATGAACCAGACATATTGACCTCATTTACAGCTAGCAGTTTAAATCCATAATTTTTCCACCCACAATCCCTCTTTGACATTCCGGCGGTGCGGGCCGGCTCAGCGAGACTGAACTAAAAGTCTCACACTTCATTGAACACCATTATGCGGCTTTATGCTTATAAGCCTGTTTCCCTCAGCTGCCTTTCAGCTTTGCTGGAGATCCGTTTGGCCACAGGCCGGCAGTGATTAACTGGAAGAATCCAATAAATCACCCTGTCAGCCAGCAGGCTCTCCTCACTATGTCTACACATCGACATTTGGATTTGCACCTCTCTCTCTCTTTCTCTCTCTCTCTCTCTCTCTCTCCCTCCTCTCTCTCTTTTGATTTTTTAATCCCTCTTTCTCTCT
>NW_017731474.1:2417339-2448113 GCF_001890085.2 Hipposideros armiger
CACATCGACATTTGGATTTGCACCTCTCTCTCTCTCTCTCTCTCTCTTTCTCTCTCCCTCCCTCCCTCCCTCCCTCCCTCCTCTCTCTCTTTTGATTTTTTAATCCCTCTTTCTCTCTCCTCCCCTCTTCCTACAGAGCCATTAAAACACCTCTTTTCCTTCCCACAAGGTGAACTTGAACTGCTATTGTGAGCATGAGTCAGTCCCACAAGCAGCCCTCCAGGGAGATAAACCCCTTTGATTTGCACTGTTTTCTCTGCCCTGGCTTTTCTGCCCTCCTCTTCCAATGAATTCACCCCTTCACTCTTCTGGCTGCGACCCTGAAGCAGCTGCCACGCTGGGGAAAGAACAAGCAGATGCGGGTGGGAGAGAGTGGTCAGAAGCCAGATGCTGAAGAGGAAATCCCACGGATTCCTGTCAACTCCTGAGCCTTTCTGTGAACCCAGCAGCAATACGGGGACAGGAGGGAACAGGGAACGTTGAACTCTGCTTCCCCAGCCACTGAGTAACCTGGCTTTTAGAGTAGAAAGTACGACCCAGGTCAGTTTCTTCCGTGGGAGGTATGCATCTATGTATTTACCACTAAATGGCCATCCCTAGTTTTAGGAACATTTATGAGACTGTTCAAGAACCTGCTTGCAAAGAAGATAAAGGGGTGCAACTAAAGGCTCAGGAAAAGAGCGGCCTTCCTTCCTCGGCACGTCATCATCCAGGGTGGCTGGGGGCAGTGCGCTGACCACATTCTTGAGTGGGGAAACTGGTTGGTACGACAGCCTTTTCTTTGACTTGACTGGTAATTTCCCATCCCCGTTTCTTTCATATTCTCCACACAGCCACATTCTTCTTTTGTCTGGGATTATTTCTGCACCGTGAGCACAAGCATTTGTTTGATGTTTCAGACATCAAATATACTGTATGCTCTCCGACTGGCCAAAGGAAGCGAGATTCTTGCTTTTGAAAACTCCACTGGCACAAATGACAAAAGGCAGTCTAAACTGCAGACACATAGGATGGGGGAGAGAGGGGAAGGGACAGGACCAGTCAGGGGGTGATAACGATCTTCCCCTCCCAGCAACACACTGCAGGGACAATGGCTGTGCTGCGGGTACATGGAACAGTGTGTCCATGGAACAGCAGTAAACGGCCTGCAAGCGAGAAAGGAAATCGATACAGCTGCGAAGGGGTGGCCTGCCTTTGTCAATGAGCTTTCATTCTGTGCTCACTGAGAGGCAGCCCTTCCCGAGACAGCAAAGCCTTTGTATCCACGCTTCCACTTTCTGACTGATCTTTAGTATATGCTGCTTACTAAACTTGTGCATTTTTTGTGACTGCCTTCTGTCTTTGTAAGTTAGCTAAGGAGATAGATAGACATATAATTAGGTAATAGGACTACAGGGAGAAACTAGGAAAGGAAACCCTAAGTATCTTGTGTATAGTACCTAGTACATATCACAAAGTACCTGGTACATAGTAAGAACTTAAAACATGTTATTTCTCCTAAAATCCCGTACAGCCTAATAGAAAAACCAATCAGGAAAAGTGGATGTGGCCCTTGGGCACATGATAACCTTTACTATCCATTTTTGTTCCCAGGCTTGTCTCTTCTAGGCTCTCTGTTCCACCGTCACATCATCAACTCTTATTCTTTATTTGTTTCACTCCATCTGATCCACCACCATCGAACCATTGATAGTGAGCAAATTTTAACCAAATATCCAAATCACTGTCCAGGAGTCAAAACTCAGTTTGCTCCATTGCTGCTTTGCCAACATTCCAGGACATTTGTGTGGGGCCGTTGTCCAAGTTACTGATGAATACGACATAAAGAAATTATCTTGAAGAGGCATTCCTATTCCCCATTTCTGTAGGTCACAGAAATTAAAGGACACCCTTGAGAATACTTAAGTCAAGAACATTTCTTGCACACCTACTAGGCTCCCAGTGCATATCATTATATAAAAATATGAAGACTGCACATGAATTGTTATAACTATAAGGCAAAGAGACAGGTTTCACCAGCCATCCAATTATTGCTGTAATTGTTGGGAGGTAGGGTAGGGAGTCTCTTCTTTCAAAAAATAGCTGTCAAGCATGGAAACATCAGTGAGGCTCATGTAACCTCATTGTCAAAAGCATTTAAGGTGCATTTATCTTCAAAGGGCATTGTTGTTGTTGCACAAAGACAGTTACCTCAGCATGACTCAGTTTCTCTGTTTACAAAAGAAGAATAACAGTGTTTGCTACTTTCTTGTGGTAGGCGACACTTTTGAGAAAGAATAATCTATTTAAAGTGCTTTGTATACCAGAGAGACAAGGTAATATTGAAATTTGTGTCAGCATTATCATTAAATCTTTCCTTCAGGGACTCAATATTTTTCACTATTGTCACATTGATTCTAACAGCATCATAAACAAGAAGAGGAAGAATAGTATAGCAGCAAGTTATTTCGAACACAAGCAGAACTGGATTTTCTTTCTAGTTTTGCCCCAAACTAGATCATTACCTCAAGAAAGCTCTCAAGGGCCTCTGTTCTTTCTCCTATAAAGCAAGAGTTGAACTAAATAACGCTCAAGGTTTCCTCTATAATGCTAAGTTCAACAATAGAGAAAAGAGAGTACCTGTCCTTTGTGCTATAATTTTGCACAGCCAACTCCTTCAGAAACCTTTTCTTCTGGGTTTTATAAATGTGCTCTCCTTGGTTTCATTCGGCCTCTTGGTTAACTTCAGTTTGGTTCCCTGGTTCTTTTCTTCCTCTGTCTAGCAGTATAGGCACTAGCCTAAGCCTTCTTCTCTTTTCTGTCTATGCACTCTGCCTCCACTCTCTGCATCTACTGTTCTATCTTTGATTTATTAGCTTTGTGTGTAAGACTTTCTGGCTTCTCTCTCTGGTCCTGACTGCCTTCTCAGAATCCATGCCCACCATTCCAACTATCTGCCATATACAATTCCACCTGAATATGCCACCAACATCTTAAGTTCAAGAGGTTTAAAGAGAATAGATTCATATCTCCTGACCCCGCTGAATCAGTTAGAGTCTAATCAGAGAAGCGGAACCATGATGAGTGTATGTAGGATAATGGATGTAGTGTGTGTGACGATGAGACCTTCCACAATCATGAGAACTGGTGGGGAAGTGTCTGCAATGCTGGTGTTTCTCTGCCTGGTATTCATCCTGCAGTCCTAGGGGTTGGCCAGATTGGCAGCTGCAAAGGAAAGCTGGGTGTGGTCAAGGACAAGGATAACCGCAAGGATGAACTAGAAACTGTATCAGTCTCATTGCCTCCAACTGCTGCCATGGCTCACATGCAGCAGAAGTTGGTGCCCTTCTCCATAGCTGCATTTGCACTTGGCCTAGGCATTGAAGCAGCTGTAGGAGGAAATCTGTCAGGAGCAGGAGGAAATGCATATCTAGATATGGCCCCACATCAATAAAGTGAGCTTGTAGATCAGTGATGATGCCCAAAAGCTGTCACAGTTCCCAGCACTCTGCACCAAACTTCAGAACGTAAAATGCTTACTTCTGCTTCACTTCCATTTCTAATGCTCAGGGGACATATGTCTTATGGCCAACACTCACCCAAAACCATACAGGGAAGGGAACTCTGGGAGAGCTCAGAAGACAAAGCTACCTCCCCCACAGACTGTTCCTCCTATTCTCCCCAGTTCTCTCCAGAGCATGACATCTTCCCATTTTCCAGATTAAAAACCATTAAGTTTCTTTGTTTCCACATCCACTGGCTAAAATCAGTTCGCTCTACTCTCACAATATCTTTTCCATTCATCCCCACCCTCTTTTTCAATCTCTGTCTACCATCCATAGTAATCATTTGAGGCTCTCATTATCTCTTACCTGGACTATTGCAATAATCTTCAAAGAGAACTCAATAGCTGTCATCTCTTCCCCCTTTCAATCCATGTGCAGCTATAATCATCTTTCTTCTCTGGCAATAAAATTCCACAGATCCTTGCTGTTCAAGGATAAAATTAAACTTCCAGGCCTGGCACAAAAACCCTCCACAATCTGGGATAAATTAATTTTTTCCAGCCATATTTCCCCTTATTGGCTTTTAGGAGACTTATACTCCATCTATTATCCCACCCTTCCCTGTTCAGGATTCTCACACTGTCTCTCCCTCGCTCACACTGTCTCTCCTAGCTGGAATGCTGCTTTCCTGATCTCTGCCTCTATTGTCTTCTTAAAATGTTTAAGTCTCTGCTCAGTTTTCATTGTTTTCATAATCCCCCTCTCAAACATTTGTAATGATTCTCACCTCTGAGAACCCTAAAATAAATTATTGAGACCACATTTCATGTACATTAGTATGCCTTGAATACATGTTATATGCCCCAAATTAAATCATAACTTTTTGAAAATGGGGACCACACCTTCTTTATCTTTGTATCTCTCTTAACACTTTGCATATAGTGAATGAGCAGTGAGGACTTTATCCCTGAATGGATGATTCATGAGACCTGACTTTCACAGGGAAGAAAAAGTAATGGGGAAAAGGAAGTTCAATGGATCAAACAGTTTCAGTTATTTTTAATTTGGAACTAAACGTCCAAGTAAAGGGTTGATGAGAATTATGTAAGTTAAGATTCTTTCAGTTGCCAGCAACCAAAACTCAGCTCAACACTAAAATGGTGCTTATAAAAAGGAAACTGTTGACTCATAGGATTGAAAATCTAGGCACAAATGAATGTAGGGCTCAAATGAGCTTACACCAGGACTTGGGGCTTTATTATGTCCTTTATTTGCGTTGGCTTCGCTCTTGTATAATTTCTCCCCTGTTGGTGGTACAATTTCCCTGGTGCCTCTCACCTTACATGATGTTCTGTTACCAACAGTCTCAACATAAGTGCTGGGGTTTTTCTCTAATTGGAGCTACCTGTGTCATGCAGCAGTCACTGAACAAATCACTTTGACCAAGGAGGCAGAATTTATTCACAGGTGTAAATGTGGGTCACAGGCCACCCCTATTCAAACCAGACTGAGAGTGGGCAAGGTGGAGCCCCAAAGGAGGTGCAGCTACCATCAGAAGAGGGAAGGTATGCTGGACAGGAAAAATGTTAAATGTCCTCTCCAGGAGCTTGGGGAAATGGCCACCCCAAAGACCCCTGTTTGTTCCCTCTCACTTTGATATTTCCCTCCATCAACTCTCTATCCTGTTGTGTAATCCTTCCACCATTTCTTCCTCAACACTTCAACCAAGTGGTCATTATTTTTTAATTCAGAAATATATGGTGTCCATCATATGTTCTATGTGTTTGTAAAAACAATTCAAAGTGGCACCTAAGCATTGACACCTAAGAATGATTTTTATGTGAATGCACTATTATTAATTCTTAACACATGTGTTGTGCCTTGCATCTTCAAGACACTTCACAGACATCATTAACTAATTAGTCTTCAAGATGCCTCTCTGGAGGGGGATAGGTATTACCTGGAGTTGCAGATAAGAAAACAGCACACAGAGAGGTGTTATACAACTTCTTAGAAAACCACCAGTGAACTGAGAATAATTGCCTCAGAATGAATTGTCCCTCAAGTGAAAGTCTTCTCCAAGTTTACATCATACCAGGGAAGGGGGGGTTCTATGTGCAAATCCCACCACAGGTGCCCGATACACAGAGGAATGCATTCACCTCTGAAGAGTGTTTCTATCAACTGCATTATGGATTACCTGACTAGAGCCCCACACACATAATTGCAGATAAGAGCCATCAACTCTCTTGGAGCAATGTCTAGCAGAAAAGATGGCTGCCAGTGGAAAGAAAATAGGAGTTAATAATTAGAGGGGAGTGGGGGGAGGGGGGGAGGGAGAGAGAGAGAGAGAGAGAGAGAGAGAGAGAGAGAGAGAGAGAGAGGCTTCTTTGACTCCCTTGAAAGTGAAAAATGTTCAGTTACTGGAAAAAACTCATCACAGCCCAGTCTAGGGTTTTGAGGACTATTCAGGCAGAAACCACCTACTTCTCCACCAGGCAAGTGACAACCAGTAGAAGTAGCCATGTTGGCAGGTGGCCACGAGTCCCAGCTGGACACCAACTTGCTCTGTTGCCTGCTGGATATTTCCTCTCTCTCTCTCATTCTCTCTCTCTCCCCTCTCAGCCCTAAAATGGGAACCACAGATCCAACTTGCCCCATCGAGTTGGATAGAAATACCATGATCAAGTGCTCTGCAGGAGCCAAGTCCTTTGTGCATTGTAAAGAGGTTATTTGGGATGGTGATCATTCCTTCTCTAACCAGTCCCGCATCCTGTACCTGAGGATCAGGTGGTTGCTTCTGTATCTCTGTATTTTTCCCTGTAATTGAAGCAAGCAACGCATCTTCCTACTGGAGTATTCAGAAGGTTTGAAAATGAAGTCCTGTGGGGAACTCCTTCTAATTGCCAGAGCGAGTTACTTTTCTTTCCAAGCAAAGAGGTTTCTGTTGGTGACATTAGAGAGCAGGCGCTTGTCTGTATTGTAACAGCTTAATTATAAGTATGGGTATAATCACACAATCTGTCATTATACCTTTTTTTCCACCCTGAGAATTTGTACTGCAATCACCATAACAGTATAACAACATGAGCAACAGACTGTCTGGCCTCCCATGATTGTTTCCTTTGCCATGCCTGGTAGGGATGAGCAGTCAGCTTTGGATGAAAGAACTGACTCCTATCTAGCAGCAAAAACAAGTCTGAATCCTTCACAGGGTTTTCAGGGCATCCTGTTCATTTGGCTTTCTCTAAAGGACAGTCAAGTCCCTTGCTTTCCTCCCAGCTTCACAAACCCTCCCTCTGGTTTCATCTGTTTGAAAATTGCACAAGAAGAAACCACCCTTCTGCTATTTTATACCCAAACCAAGTGAAGTGGAAATTGCACGAGGAAACCTATCCATCTGTTATCCTTCAGCTCAGCAGTGGATGGAATTTATTACACTGTGCATCCTGCCCCCTGCCTCTGCCAGGAAGCCTGTGGGGTGAAGTATGGATGAGGAGGGAGGCCTGGGTCTCAGAGAGGGGGTGATTGCCTTCGCAGCTCTATCAGAAGAAGGAACAAGCCTATTTATTACAGAGAGTTGGGCAGTCGTGGAACAGCAGCAGAGGGGCGGGAAGGTGTCGCTGTTGAACTGAAAGTTACCTTGCATCCCACAAACCACTGACTGTACCATTTCACACTGCACCTCAACCAGAAGGCAAGACCAAGGCCAAACTCTGAGGAGCCTAGAACCGAACTCACTTCCTTGGGCTGAAAGAAGGTGTTTTAGAGGGGAACCCTATTTTTAAAGGGACTGTGGAACTTCATCCATGACCTGTTTTCATGTGTCAATAATTAGGAAAATGACTCCTGGACAAAAGGAAACAATGCCTGGTTACCAGCACCTTCTTTGGATCCAGGAGAGGTTGTGGTGCCATCCTGTACTTCACCTTCTGGGAGTGGTTGTGAAATAACTGTCCTTGGCGTGTTGGTGATTGACATAGTCCCCTGTCAGCATCCATGATTCTTTTATCATAGGGAATAGCTGATTAAGACCCAGACTTGTCAAGGATGAACAACAGGAAATAAACCTTGTTAAAAAAAAACAAAATTCAACTGAGTAAACTTAAAGATTAAATTGGCTTTATTCAATGATTCATGAATTGGGCAGTATCCAATCTCGCAAACAGAGAAGAGCTCCAAGGAGCTGTACAAAATGCAAGGCTTTCATAGGCAGAAGGAGGAGGTAAAAAGGAAGTGTCTAGCAAGCAGGAGATCAGTGGTTCTCAACCTGTGGGTCGCGACCCCTTTGGGGGTCAAACGACCCTTTCACAGGAGTCGCCTAAGATCATCGGAAAACAAAAAGATATTTACATTACGATTCATAACAGTATCAAAATTACAGTTATAGAGTAGCAATGAAAATAATTTTATGGTTGGGGGTCACCACAACATGAGGAACTGGGTTAAGAGGTCGCGGCATTAGGAAGGTTGAGAACCGCTGTGGTAGATTGTTTCAGGCAAGGTCACCTTTCTTTGGGGAAGGGTGGGGCTCTATCAGGCAGGTTACCTCACTAGAGCTGGCCACGAAATTCCAGATTGACTAGTTAAGATTATATTCCTGGGAGGGGCTGACATTGCTGTTAGGTTAGGCATTAAGCCTTGCTTTGGTGACATAGATTCAACACAAGCAGCTCCATTTGGACCCTGTTGTCTCTTTTTTAAACAATGTCCCCCTTTTTTTCAGACTTTCAGTTTCACTGAGAGATAGGATCATAATTGAATGCATTAACACCACTGCCAGCTACAGTTCTAAAATTCTCACCATTTTGTCAAAACTTTGTGTGGTATTCACAGGTCATGATTTCTTTTTGCTTAATCTCTGATATTCACTGGCCAAGACTTTAGGTACACAAATGTTAAGTTGGCCATTGTCTGTGTTTCTTTCCAAACATTCCAGTCTTAGGGAGATCATCTACTTTGTGGTTATTGACTGCAAACATGCATTTAAAGCTATTGAGAGAGTATAATGTGGCAGGGAAATTATTATAAGCTTTATAAGCAGGATAATTTCTAATGTCTGGGGTGCACTTCTGAGTATAGTCCCCATGACCCAAACCAATCAAAATCAAATAAGTCAAAGATGACTCCCATTGAAGGACAGTCATCTTTTTAAGCCAAGTGGCTTACTCAGTAATCCTATGTAACTGATTTTAACTTCCCCAGAAGTATTCATCTGGGTACAGTAGTGGTGTTGGCCACCGCACAGACATGTCCTTGCTCAGCTAAAACATAATCAAGGGCTATGCTATTATCAAAAACAACTTTGGCCTGAAAACCTGAAACTTTTTGTTGGATGGCTATTACTTTAGCAGATTCTGTAACATCTTCCAGAGTTAAGTGAGGTTCCTGATCACAGCCTCATTTACACTTACTCCCAGCCAGGGGAGCAGTGATCTACAAAGGGAACTAATTTTGAATCATGAATGCCTCCTGGTAGGTCCTTTCTAACTGGACAATGTAAATTCAGGGACGTTGACCCATGAGGTGTCTCAGTTTATTTGTGGGCAGTTAGGGGCACAGTTAGATAATCTAAGAGGCATTGCCTGGTTATGTGCCAGTCAGGCATTTTGAGGCCCAAGAGAGCGATAACCACCACAGTCAAAGATATATCCTGTCAGGGAACAAACCACTCCCTCTATGGTGTTACTGTTCATGGATTCATTTGAAGGGATTGCTACCTTTCCCCATTAAAGCCTGGGGTCAGTTAGGTTTTTCTCCTCCTATGAAAAATCACATTGTTCTCATTTCCAGAGATGACCCCCCACTTAGCAATGGCCTGGGAGACACAGATAATGCATTTTTTTTCCAGGTCAATGCCAGAGGAAAGTAAAGGGAAGAAAACACAGTTTTCATTTTTAAAGTATGAGGTCTTGATCCAGTGTTTTGGGAGGAAGTATTCTACCTCCATGTTAATTTGATTTGGAGGTCTCCAATGCCTACACAGGACCAGATGTCAGGTGGTGAGTTCTTCATCTGTGAGATAGATATATGTCCAAGGTTCAAGTCCCTGAAGCTTGGCTGCCATCTGGGCAGTGAAGAAGACCTGGTATAGTCCCTTCCAAGGAGAGTCAAGGTCAGACTTTGTTCTCAGTGATTCCAAATCAGAAAGGCAGGAGAAAATTGAAAACATTAGTTTGGAGATTTGTAGCCAGATTTTTTTTGGGAAATGAGAGTTCAGGATCCAATCCAGTTTACAGGTATATAACAAAGCCTCAAAGACAATGAACAGAATTAGAATCTAATATTGACAAAGGTGCAAACATAATTTTCTCCCTACAATTATCCCTATTTTTTTCAAGGATAATCACTGTAAAACTAATTTGTTTTCATTAGACTTGGCCTGATTATTTACATAAATACAACAAGAATAATGATTGACTGTATAAGCTCTTAAGACTGCTTTGTTGTCACCTTGTAAACAAGGCAGTAGGTTGATTTTTCAGAGGCCTGTTACAAGGATAACAGGTTTTTATTGAACTTATGCAAATAACTGTATTGTCATGAAAAGAATACACAAAAGTTTCTGAATTCTGGAAGGATCAAGTAGGGAGAAAAAGTAAATATTTCATCTTTGTTACAAAGGTATACTTTGCCAAATTGTTGCTTGTCACAGATAGCTTAAGAGAAAAGGTTTTCTTTTGTTTGTTTGTTTTTTTAAGATTTTATTGGGGAATTGGGAAAGGGGAACAGCCAAGGTGTTGTCTTGCAGTCTTAGTTGTGGAGGGCGCAGCCAGCTCAGCTCCAAGTCCAGTCACCATCCAGCTGCCCATGAGCAGCTCACTACCGCTCAGCTCAAGGTGCGGTGTTGAATCTTAGTTGTGGGTGGGTGTAGCCCACCATCCCATGAGAGAATCCAACCAGAAATCTTGTTGCTAAGAGCGCACACTCTAACCACTGAGCCATCCTGCCACCTGTTGGGAGCTCAGCGGTAGCTCACTGGCCCATGTGGGAATCGAACTGGCAACCATTTTGCTCAAAGCTCACACTCTTAACCAACTAAGCCACTCGGCCGACCCCTAGAAAAGATTTTCTTAAATCTGTAAAAACAAAACACTAAAGAATGAGCAAAGTTTTATAAAAATAATAATCATCCTTCTTAGTTTATTTAATCCCATTTTATTTTATTTTTTAGCTGAGCCATCCTACCACCTATTGGCAGCTCAGCGGCAGCTTGGCTCAGACTGGGAATCAAACTGACGACCCTGTTGCTCAGAGCTTTCATTCTTGAGCGAGCTCTTAACCAATTGAGCCACTCAGCCGGCCCTTAGTCCTATTTTATTAATTCTTGTTCTGCCTGAATCCTGTTTTTCTATTATACCTAGAAATTCCTACCCAGTTCAGTTTTCTTATCTTGAAGTTATCAGAAACCTTTGCTTGTCAGTCCTTCCCATGAATGGCTTAAAGATGAAG
Organism: Hipposideros armiger; assembly: GCF_001890085.2. NCBI lineage: Eukaryota > Metazoa > Chordata > Mammalia > Chiroptera > Hipposideridae > Hipposideros > Hipposideros armiger. The sequence goes on from NW_017731474.1 coordinate 2,428,277, forward strand.
TACTTTGTAAGAACACCTTTGCAAAACAACAGAGTAAAACAAAACTCTCTGTAAATGACAAAAGACTTGAAAATGCCCATTATTAAAGATCTAATGAAATGAAATCTCATTTCATCATTATTTCTAATTATAATGAAACTTACAAGGAAGTTTGGTTATTTCTGTGGCACACATTTTAAGGTAATGATATGACTGATAACATTATACCATGACATATCAGATTTACAGGAATTTCACACAATTTCTGGAATACTCATAACTTATACCTGTACAATACAGCCAAAAAAAAAGACTTAAATTACTTCTTTGTTGAAAATCCTTCCCATATAATTTAATATAATATATCCACTATGCCTAATTTGTTTAACATCTTTTTTATAAGGAAAGAGAACAAATCTTTTGAGATGTTTTAGGGTCCCTCTGGAAATTCCAAAGTTGGTTTGAGATTAAAAATACTTCATTTAGAATTTGATTTTGGAAAGTTTGTCAAAAATATCAAAACGTTTTAAAACACTTGTCAGATAGGCTCATAGGTCACTGTGAAACAATAGTTATCTGTTTATTATAGTGACAAAGATTTTGCAGACAAATACAGAAAATTAAATAGCTATAAAAAAATTATCTCTTTTAATAGAGAAGAGTCAGCTTGCTTAAATAATCAAAGACCTGATAAACACAGAAAAATATTTTCACAAAATACACAATCGTTGTTTTCTAGGCAGATTATTTTAAAAGATAAAGAAAAACGTATTACAATCTCTTACCAAGAGGAGACCAATAGTTCAAGAAAACTTTGTGCTTTTAACAGGGAGAAAACAAAATTCTAACTTTACACCAGCTTACTTTTGATATTAAAACTCATTGACTTAATAGATTTTAAAATAGATTTTATATACTTTTAAGAAACATATGCTTTTTCATAGTAAATTTCTCAATGTGGCACAAAATATGTTTACTAACAGACTCAAATATTTTAAATTTCTTGGCAACAAGGAGTGAAAAATAGATAAACCTATGTTCAGTGAATAATGTTTCAGTATTTTATCTTATTTAGAAATAATCTAGCTAATCAATGAATTTTCATCATTGAACTTAACTTAGCAAACCCTTAAGGCTTCAGGTTACCAAAACGATTTGTGGGGAAACTTTTTGAAAAGTTCACCTAAATCTTTTATCCTACTTATTTATATCTATTTAATTTACTTGTTCTTAACAATTACGTTTAAACTACCCACAAAAACTTTGAGACATTCAATATGTCATCCATCATCTCAAGCTATTTTTCTTGCTGAAAAAATTTGTAATGGAGATAACATGAACTTACTAGACTTTTAGTAAACTTAGGTAGAATAAAAGCTTTATATGTCTGTTATTTTTATGCTGATAATCCTGAAGCTATACCTACTTTAATTAAACCAAAAATCTTAAACTAGCTTTTATTTACTAAAAATTATTTTCAATCAGATGACCTTGAAAACTATTTGGGTAAGTTTCTATTATACTTCTGAGAGTTTAATTTATATAAGCTTTTAATTTTCTTTAAGCCAATTAAATAGAGCACTCTTACAAACTAACTTTGGCAATACCACCCAGATGTAGACTAGCAGACAGTTAAAATACATAGATAGGTAGATAGATAGACAGATAGATAGATAGATAGACAGATAGATAGATAGATAGATGATAGGTAGAGCCAAAAAAATGTATACACATTTTGAGAAAGGAAAACTGTATTAAAATTGTAATACTCAATATATACCAATAACAAAAGATGAATACAAGTCACGTTTGACTTTTGCAATTACAAGAGGTGCTCAAAGTGGTTACCATCAGCATCCAGACACTTTTAATTATGGAGAACTACTGCTTGAGTAATGTTGATAAAAGTGTCTACTTGTATACATTTTTTTATATTATGGTAACAATGTATAGTATGACATTCACTCAAAAGATGGTGTTAAATGAATGCTAGCATCATTCATTGTACTACAATTTTAATAAATTTTATTTATATATATATATATATATATATATATATATATAAAACAAAAGCATACAGACTGTTTACTAGACAAAAATAATTTTTCAGGTAGTCTTCCAAAAAGGATTTATTTGGGAAAAGGAAAAAGGAAAACCATTGCAGCAGTGTTAGAATGTGCACCTCCAGCTGGCCACCCACGTGCATCCTTATTCTCCCTTTGCTAAGGTGGCTGCTATATACATCCACCAACTCCCACCACAGGAAGTTAGAATCATAGAGTTTTAACAGGAAGTCAAGACTAGAGAGTAACAGGTAACCCAGCTCTGCCCATAGGCCTCCCAGCTCCCAGATCAGTTCTCTTAAAATGCCAGTTCATTTTTATCAAGATGGACACAGAGATCTTATAGTTTTCATTCTAAAATTTTAACCATGAGCAAGGTACAATAATACAAAACTCACTAGTTTAAAAGAGGAACAGTAGGATCCAATTTTTTTTTTCCAGCATTTGGAATAAGTTAAGTTTACCTGCTCAGATGGTTAAAGCTTTTTACTAATATTTGTGGAGAAGACACATGATTTTTCATTTGCCTAAATTTCAAATGACCTTTCCCCCATTCATTCTCCTTCTGATAAAAATTTCCTCCCTGAAGTTTGTAGAACATTTATATCTCAAAGGCACAGGGAATGAATGCAGTTTCCTCCAAGAAGGACTTTGGTTTCCTAAGGCAAGAATATTTACAATACTTGCAAGACTTCTGAGATAAATAGGGGAAGTTTTGGGATTGGTAAAAAGTATAGGTGGACTTTGAACTGTGTCTGGAGTCACACTGCATTTCTAGGTTTGCAAAGATTTTAAGATAAGGACAGTTGATTTTAATTTCTCAAATAATTGGGTTGCACTTAAATGACATTATAGTTTGGTCCACCCACAAATCCTTTTACAAGGGCTTTAGAAAGTTTTTCTTTCCCTCTGGGTACATTTAACTTAGGGGAGGAGGCCTAAAAATAATTCTATCAGGCTCTGAACATCAGCTTCCGATTTGGCAAATTTCTGATCATAAAAGTTTAAATCCTTTCAAATATCTTGTCAGGTTTCAGTTGGGAGAAGCAGCAAGTGCTTATACCAGTATTGAACAAACTCTTGGACTCAAGAGATGTCCCCAAAGAGGATGCAAGGATATTTTATTTTTCTTCTCTTTATTTGGGTAGTACAGAAAGAAATCTGGGGCAGCTGACTTGGGTAAAAATTCTCACCCTTAGTCAGCTTCTGCCACTTTTCTCAGGGAGCCATCACTACCCATCAACTTTGCTAAAAAACAAAATTCAAAGAGTTTTGAATCAGACAGCATCCCATCTAGCACACAGAGAGGAGATTCAAGGAGTTGTATTAAATGTAAGGCTTTCATAGGCAGAAAGGGATGAAAAAAAAGAAAGTTTCTAGCAAAGAGTGAATTAATTCAGGCAAAGTCACCTTTCTTTGGGGAAGAGAGGGCTCTGTCAGGCAGATTACCTCACTAGTGCTGACCAGGAAATTCCAGATTGACTGATTAATATTACATTTCTGGGAGAGACTAAAACAGCAATTAGGTTAGGTATAAGTCTCAGTTTGGTGATGTGGACTTAGCACAAGTGACTCCATTTTGGGGCATGTTGTCTCTTTTCTAATAACCTAGTGCTTCTGATTCTCCTTTTCCTACTATTGGGTTGTCAGAAAAATCATGACGTATTTTGTCTATGTTTTTCAATGGTCATTTATTTATAAAAGAACAAAGATCAATCAATGCTATATTGCCCATTTTGTTCGATAACCTTTTGCCATCTTTCAATGAGCGTCATAATTCTTTGTTCATAGAAGGATTTGTCTTTATTTGTGAAAAACTAAACAAGGTGCTGAATCACAGCCTCATCTGAATTGAACATTCTGTCATGCAAGGAGTTTTGAACAGAGTGAGACAAGTGGAAGTCTGACGGTGCAAGGTCAGGCGAGTATGGTGAGTGTGGAAACACATCCCATCCAAGCTCCAATAATTTTTGACGGGTGATCAAACTGTGTGTGATCTGGTGTTGTTGCGATGGATCACAACTCCTTTACAATTAACAAGCTCTGGACGTTTCTGGATGATGGATTCGTTCAAACTGTACAATTGCTAACAGTACACATTCGAATTAATTGTTTGGTTCCTTAGTAGGAGCTTGAAAACACGACCCCTTTAAAATCCCACCATACTGAGAGTATAACCTTCCTCTGATGAATGTCTGCTTTCGATCTCATTTGAGGCAAATCATCATGTCGGGACCAAGACCGTTAGTGCACCACATTGTTGTAAACAATCCACTTCTCATCACCAGTTATCAGTCGCTTCACATTTAATGAGCATATTGCAGATGTTTATACGCGCCATCAAATGAACTTCTTTGAGTGCATGCAAAACCCAAATATTGAGCTTGCTTACGTATCCCAGCTTCTTCAGGTGGTCGTGAATGCTTGAATGATGAATGTTCAATGTTTCTGCAATCTCTCGTGTCATGTAACATTGGTTTGACTCGATCAATGCCTTTAGTTTGTCGTCATCAACCTAGGAGGGTCTCCCTGATTGAGAAGCATTGTTGTGATCAAAGTCACCAGCCTGGAGTTTCGTGAACCATCATGGGTACTGACGTTCTTGTAAAGCATTGTCATCATAAACTTTATGCAACTTTTCACAAGCTTGACGCGCGTTCTTCCCTTTATGGAAGTAAAACGGTAAAATATGGCAAAAATGCACAGTTTGGTCTTCTATCTTTAACTTGTAAAATCTCCAAAACTCAACCAAATCATTCAGTTTTCTTTTAAAATGAAGCTAGAACTGTCAGCTGTCAAATGACATAGCAATAACATAGATGCGAATGGCTCTAGTACTTCCAAAAATGAACTAGTGTCATCTGTCGCAAACATGCATCATGACTTTTCTGACAACCCAATATGTTTACGGATCTCTTTATCCTCCCAGAAAATGTGGTTATTTGTTGGTGTTTTGTGAATTTTCTTGATCCACAAACAAGTACTCCAGGCACAGAGAAAACATTGGAGATTTGATTCTTAATCATTAGTGATATATTCCTCACAGACCATCAATTACAACCTAATCCTTTAATGTTGCTTCACATCTATCCTCAGGCCTTAAAAGAGATAAGGCAATTAGTGTAGGGTCCATTTTTTTTCTTTTCATGTTGAAATTTAAGCTAGCATCATTAAGCCTGCCAATATCTCCTCAAAACCAAACCTAGTAAGGAGGGTCTATGAAAGCTTGGCATCTAGATGCCATATTAATATCACATGTGTGAATTCGTCATTCTTTCTAACAACGCAAAGTTATCCCCTCCTTTTTTAAAGATTTTATTGGAGAATTGGGGGGGGGGAACAGTGTTGGGGGATTGGGGAAGGTGACCAGCCAAGTTGTTGTTCTTCAGTCTTTGTTGTGGAGGGTGCCAGTCGCCATCTGGCTGCCCATCGGCAGCTGGTGGCCTCTAAGCTCAAGGTGTTGTGTTCACTCTTAGTTGCAGGTGGGCGTAGCTACCATCCCATGAGGGCATTGAACCAGTAGCCTTGTTGTGAAGAGCACACACTCTATCCTCTGAGCCATCCGGGTGGCAGCTCAGCTCAAGGTGCCACGTTCAGTCTTAGTTGTGGGTAGGCAATCTTGTTGTTATACCAGCTGAGCCATCCTGCCACCTGTTGGCAGCTTAGTGACAGCTCAGCTCAGGCCCACTGTCACTGGCCCATGTGGGAATCAAACCGGCAGCCCTGTTGCTCAGAGCTCATGCTCTTAAGCCAACTCTTAACCAACTGAGCCACTTGTCCAGCCCCAAAGTTACTCTGCTTTTAATTGATTGATTTATTCAATTTGTTCATTTATTCAAAATGTCCTTATATGAGCCAGATACTGTATTGTGTTGGGGGTAAAAGTCTGAACAAAATAGACATAGTTTCTATCCTTATAGAGTTGAGAGTCCAGTGAAGGAGACAGTCCAAAAAAATAGTCAAATGCAATGTAGCACCTAAGAATAGGGTAATATTCAGTGATTGGGAGAATGCAAGAGAGGCCTATAGCCTAGAATTCTCCATATTAATAAGTTAAAGAATAATGGAGAAGAATATTCCATTTATTTAAAAAAAAGTGGGGGCAAATTTTCAGAGGTAAGAGAAACATTGTAGTTTCAATGAATTTGAAAGAGACAGAGAGAGACAGAGAGAGAGAATATCATAGGGTTGGACTACAGGTTGACTCTGAGAAGAATTGGTGTTGCAACTCAAGTTCAAAGGCAGTCTGAAGGCCCCCCCTTTTCCTCAGGGGACCTCAGTCTTTTCTCTCTTAAGACCTTCAATTGTTTAAATGATGCCCACCCACGCTTTTAAAATGAAGCAATCTGCTTTATTTTAAGTCTGTTTATTTAAATGTTAAACTCATCAAACAAATACCTTCACAGTGACATCTAGACTGGCGTGAAATTACCCATCACAGGTAGCAAACAACTTCTAAAGGGCCTTGTTATGCCTTATTAAGGACTTTTACATTGATCCTAACAGTAGTAGAGAGCTATTTGGGATGGGGCTGAGGTAATTTCACAGCGGTGAGAGAATAAGAGCTGCTACTTAGGAAGATGACTCTAACCACATCATGCAGAACAGAGCACCAAAAAAGGGAGCCAAGGCAAGATCAGAAGGCCAGAGAGGAAGCTGTTGTAAGGAAATAATTTCTTGAACTAGAGAAATGTCAATACACATGGAAGAGCACAGATTTGAGATAGTCAATAGATTCTTTTTATTTATTTATTTTTTTAAGGAAAGGGTAGAATCATTAAGACTTTATAATGGGTTTAGGAAGGCAAAGCTGCATAACCTGTGGGGTCCAGTACCAAATAAAAATGGTGGATCCCTTGTTCAAAAGCAGAAAAAACTTTTCTTTTTTTCTGCAGTCTCTCATCATAATATGTTTTATCTGCTAGTGAACGTCATTCTCCCTTGGGCATGAGAATATTTTGCAAAGCATGTGGAGACCTCACAGGAGCCTGGGTTCTGGCCCTGCCACTCAGTGGGTGGATGCATATGCCCACAGCCATTTCCCCACCTGGACAACCCCATTGTCCTATCAAACTTCTTTAACAAAACACAAATTCAAAGAAAATATTATTAAGAATTTCGGGACAGCAATTGCAGAGCATTAAATCCTAAGCGTGAGGTCTTCTGAGTGCAGGACCCTGTGTGACAGCACTGGTCACATGGCCATGAAGCTGATCCTCCCAGTGAGATATAAAAGGTGAGTGGAGGGGCAGGAAACAATAAAGATAATATCAGTTTTCCTTCTTGAGAAAGTTGGTGGACCATAGTGCCGTTAACCAAGAGGAAAGCAGAGGGACAAGTTTGGGGCTCTGGGGAAAGGATGCTTGTAGCTTCGGATTCACTGACTATATAGGAGACAAGTCCAGGATGTAACTAGATAAATGCATTTGAATCTCAAAAAAAAAAGGAACTGGGGCTAAAGATATAAATTTGGACATCATCAGTGTATAGGTTATATTTAACCATTTATTCTAGTAGCAGTGAGAGTTTTGTGCTCATCCATGTACACATAATCATTTTATAAATACAGAGATCTTCAAGAACTAATGTCATCTGTGGGCCTAGAAGCTGGAAGCCCACTGACTGTCATGAGAGCAAACCTCCTCAGCGCTCCTCCACCACACGCTACACGAATGAGCCATGAGCCTCTCCTACAGCTTGAGTAAGGCAAGATAGCCTCTGGTAAACATCCTGGCTTTGAGCTCAGAAGGTCCTGGCTGAGGATGTACCATTTCCTAGCTATGTGACTTCACACAAATCACTTACTCTCTCTAAGCCTTTGTAATTTGCCTTTGTCAAAATCAAGATCATTAAATATCTCCCACTTTGTTTGGGGACCGAAGCAGAATAGTGAACAGGAATGCTGCAAAATAACTACAGATGTAAAACTACCTTGTTACTGTAGTAGACTTGAGCAGCTGGGGAAGCTACGTTAACTCTTTCACGCCACCATGCACTAAAAGGTATACGAAAGCTTAAGTATGCCAAATAGCACACGAGTGCCTGCCTGAGGAGTACGTGGTCATGAGCATTTCTTTTCTGGCTCAACTTTATAAAAGATGGTTGTTTTCCTGTGAGCCAGACAAGGTGGCCATAGATAGCGCCTAGTACCTCTTCTGCCAGTCTAATTGTTTGAAGGGGCTCACCCTCCTCTCTGCACACTGATCGCATTGTCTTTCCATTTCCACTTCTCCAGCCGGCCTCTGGCTTCAGCTGTCCAGGGCCTCATTTATTAGAGCCATCCCTCATCATTCCTGCCATGCTCTGTGTTCCCTACAAGAGGCACTAGGTGGAGGAAAAATAATTAGTAATCTAGGCACTGCAGTCCTGATGAGACACCTGCAGCATAATCATCCAAATCAAATATTTGGCTCAGCTTCTTCAGATGATCTATCTCTTCCTGCAACTGCTGAATGGCAGCTTAGCCAAGCTTGTACTGAAAATGAAGAACATATCGCGGGAAGAAGGGGTCCTGCCTGCTCTGTTTTGTCACTGTCTGTCCCAGTGTAGCTGAATCCTAGACTCAAACTCCATCTAGCATGTTCAGAAGCCTTCCCATCCTGTCATCCAGAAGGGACAGTTGCGGGGGGATGGGAAGAAACTATTTAATTTTCACAGTGATTCCTGAATGAATAGTTATAGCGCCAAGGAAAGATCCAGTTGCGTTCTCTGAAAATCATCACTTTCTGACATAGATGCTGGCAGCTTTCTGAGTTCCTGGGAACATATTTGAGTTGACAAAGCATCCGTTTATCCTTATTATTCTGCAATGGAGAAAACTGAGGCCTAGACCTCAGTTTTTCATGATAGACTCAGGACTAGAACCCTGGAATCCTACTGCCTAATTTAGTGCCTCCTCCACTAAGCTACACTACCTTTTGAAGGCAGACCACATCCCTATCCCATAGAACTGAGTACAATAGCTCTATCATTGCTACATTTATTCAGTGCAGTTTCTAGATTGTGTGCTGCATTCAAAGCTCTTTTCATTTAGAAAGGCATCTTAGGGTTAAGAATTAGATAAGATGCTAGTCTAGCCTATTTCTATAGCCTATCAATTTAGCTGATTTTCTTAGCTTGTAATTTTTCTGGACTCACTGAAATATGTTCTAAGAACCATATACAGAAATTTAATAAATGTTCTTCTTTGTTTTGGATTAATGAAGTATTAGTGCAAATAATGTAAGGAGAGCTTAGGTTCTTCAGCTGTGTTAATTTCGCCTTAATATGAGCCATAGCACCTTTTATATCCTTCAATAAGGACTTAACCAGTTGAAAATAAGTTGTTTTTGTTTAAGAAGTTGTTTATTTTCCCTCTCTCTCTCTCCCTCTCTCTCTCTCTCTCTCTCTCATCAGATTGAAAAGGCCACAAGGGCAGGGTCCGTTTTATAGCCACATACCCAACACTCAGCATTTGCACAATAAATATTTTTAGAATATTTTAAATAATTCAGAATTATCTGAAGAGAAGTAAATTTGATGAAGGGAAGGCAGACAGAGATTTATGTAATCCATCCCCCTCTTTTTATAGATGAGTAAACAGAGACTCAAAGAAGTTGTGACTTCATCAGTGTCACAATTAGTTGACCCATTCCTTCAAAACCACTCATTGCTGAATATCACTATGATCACCTTCAAAGTCCTCCCCTTGGGAAGCTATGCACCAATGCCAGCACTTAGTCCACCCTTCAGAGCAATTTTGGGACTCTTTCTGGAATGGTCATCAGAGCTGTCGTCGTATTACCCTTGATGTCCTGAATGTCATCAAAATGTCTTCCTTTCAATGTTTCCTTTATCTTTGGATAAAGAAAGAAGTCATTGGGGGCCAGATCAGGTGAATAGGGAGAGTGTTCCAATACAGTTATTTGTTTACTGGCTAAAAACTTCCTCATAGACAGTGCCGTGTGAGCTGGTGCATTGTCGTGATGCAAGAGCCATGAATTGTTGGCAAAAAGTTCAGGTCATCTAATTTTTTCATGCAGCTTTTTCAGCACTTCCGGAGAGTAAACTTGGTTAACTGTTTACCCAGTTGGTACAAAATCATAATGAATAATCCCTCTGATAGCAAAAAAGGTTAGCAATATCGTTGCAACAAGTTTGCGAAATTGTCAGACCTCATACTCTATGCTTGATAAGCGGGACTGTGATTATAGAGGCTATTAAGACATATCACTGCTATCAGAGAACTCATAGTTTAAGGGAAATAATATATAATTTAAATACAATGATGTAAGTGATAGGATAGAGATGCAAGAAACAGTCTACTTAAAGAAGTTAGGATAAGTTTCACAGACGAAGAAATCTGAGCCATGTGTTGAAGAATGAATTGAGACTGTCAATCAAAGAAAGGGGAAAATCAGTTCAGGCAGAAGAAACAGCATTAAGACCTTGGAACCATAAGAGCATGGAAGGATCAAGGAAGAGTGGACTAGTTTGTTAGAGACAGAAAGAAATTGACAGAAGATGGCTTCAGAGAGGGAGGTATGGGGCCAGGTATTAAAGAGCTCTGTCTATTGTGTTAAGGATTTGGATTTAGACCAGTGTTCCTCAAACTTTGCTGAGCATAGAAATCACCTGGAGGTTTTGTTAAAATGCAGATTTTGATTCAGTATGTCTGCAAGGACACTAAGATTCTGAATCTTTAACTTAAAGTTCCCTGGTGACATCAATGCTGCTGGGCTCAGACCTCACCTCAGGAGAAAAAGCACAAAGAGAAAAGAGGCCTGCAGCGGTGTATGTATATGGCAGTAGTTGTTACACTGCGTTCTCCACATTTTTCACCTCCTACACTAACATGCTGAGAAACTCATGCGAGGACCGCACTCTCTGGTTGCACAAGCCCTCTAAGTGATGCTGCAAATTTGCACTGAAACTTAAGCACCACCAAACTAGGACAATAACATGATCCTATCTACTTTGTAGGAAGATGACTCTGGTAGGAACCACCAGACCCCCAGTCCAGTGCTCCTTGCATTACAACTCTGAAAAAATTGTACACAGATCTCTTAAGTACAATACTTTAGATCCAAGAATATTCTAAGATTTCAAAGTGACAGAGTTGTGAATGAATAAATTTACTTCCGCTGCATTCAGAATCATCTTTATGATTACAAATAGGATGAATTACCCTGTGTTTGATGACATCTTTAAGTGTTAGTAATTAAACTACACATTTAGTGAATATGAATAGAGAATTAACACAAGCCTATATCAGATGTCAAAGTTGACCCCAACCAATTGATTTTTAAATTGTTAAGAAACAACTTATGCATTTTTTATTATATTACCCTCAGGTGTATCTGAGGTAGACGAAGAAGTGAAATATTTTATCAGAGTTTATGCTTAGACCCCAGGAACATTTATGATTATGATTTATCCAGGAATCATATCATCAGATCTGATCATTTTCAAAGAATCCCAAGTGTTTTTAAAAAACCTTATCCCCTGGTTTCCTCCCCTTTTGTTGTAAGTTGTATTGTATAATGCCTGAAATAATCAAGAGCAATGCATGAATGAGTGGATCAATGACTCAATCAATTTATAGAAAGGCAATTAGCAGATATAAATGAACAAAGGAAGGAAGGAACAAATAAATAAGACTTAGGGGATATAAAAGACTAATTTTATTATATAAAAGCCTACAGTACATTAAAATCAACTGGAAAGCTTTTGAAAATGTCATGCCAAGGCCTCACTTCAGATTAATTAAATCAGAACCTGTGGCATATGACCCAGGCATGAGTATTTCTTTAAACTTCCCCAGTGTTTCTCAGATACTAACCGAGTTTGATACCCATTGGCCTAAAAGGTCTTAAGTGTCAAATAATAGTATATTTTTATAGTTAAAATGGTAAATGACACTTCATTTTTAAAAGTCTTTTGGAGTTTTCAGAAGCCTGGCCTCTCTCATTCTAGCAGTCACCTGGGTATATAAAAGCAAGAATTTCTAAACATAGCTATGTTACTAGAACCCAGGACTGTATTAAAGCTATAAGAAGATAAGAACCAGACCCAAATGCAGTAAATTAGAGGCTCTTTGGGTAGAAAATCCCTCCTTGACAATACAGAAAGTGACAGTTCTATAAAGGAAACCTAGAATACCCCTATTAAGATGCCGGTGACCACAAAAGCATGCCTTGCCAAAGCATTTGTTTGCTCTCGCACAAAACCACACTAAAAGTAATTTTCCAGAGCATGAGAATTGGGTGCTGACTGTTTGCAGAAGCAGCAAGTGTGTATGACAAACACCTGTTTTAATTGTTTCATGAAGCATTGTAAGGGTTTTTCCTGAATCTAGAAATGACACAGAGGCTTCCGTTTTGGCTCTGGATATTACAGACAGGCCGGATGGAAACCTGTCGACTATGTGATTGAGCGTATTTTTCATTTGAAAGTAGAAACCATTGGGTACATCATCTGTAGGGTAATCTGGGAGGACATTTTTCTTCATTCTGCCCAGCAGACCATGCAGAAACACCTGTTTCATATCTTGGAATCATTTGCAACTGCTCTCGAAGAAATAAGTGTTGAAACAATATCATTAAGCCACTTTTTAAAATTCATATACTTGGGCATTGAAGGAAATAGTAAACCTCAGAGCTTCTTTTGTCATTTCTACCAACGTAACACTCAGAACTTAGTATAATTAAATGTTCCTGTTCCCATTTATAGGCCAGGCTGATCAACTGTCCCAGTGTTCCTGGGACTATGGGGCTCCTTAGCATGAAGGAATTCCAGTACTAAAACCCAGAAAGGCCAGGGAAAATGGGGACAAGTTGGTCACCTTATTGTAGACACATGACCTTATGCAGTTAGAGGCTGAGTGATTTTTCAGGCCCATCACTTGGTAGTAGATTTATTTCTGGGTTTTCACTGAGACATTTAATATATATTCAGTTGAGCAAGTCATAGCACTGTCAGGTATAATGGCCCCATTTGCTGAAAGTCATTGTGAAACCAGAGACCATCCAAAAAGGCATGTCATTCTGTCACTTGAGAGTGACATCAGGAAGTATATCCACATGCACCAGGAGGGCTCAGGCCCATTGCGGACAGATGCTGCTCTGAAAGAGCCATGAATGATATCTCTCATATTCCCAGTCATGGCTACCAACTCCTAAGGTTGGATACAATATCACTTCTCATTATCTCAAAGTACACCAAAGAAAAATGAAGCTTCATTTTCAAAGTAGAGAAATACAATATCACATTTTGGAACTGGTTTTGGAGAAACCAAATAAAAACAGGTGACTATAATCTGTCCTTATCAGACCATTGAGGTAAGCCCTGGACCAGTGTTTTTTAACAGTGTTTTGTGAAACCTTAGCCTATAGCTCCTCAAACCTTAATGTGCATTGAAATAACCTGGGATCTTATTAAACTACAGACTATGATACGAGTGGGTAGAGGTGGGACCCAAGATTCTGCATCCCTAATAACATCTGAGGTGACCGCAGGTGGCCCAGAGCTTCTCAGAGGTGCCCCATGAGGCTCAGAAGAAGGTCAGAGGAGAGCTCTAACTCTTTCTTCTCTGCTCTTTTCAACAAGACCAACAGAAATGTCACATAGAGTTTATTTGAAAATGTGTTCCAAAGAAAAGAAGGAAGGAAGGGAGACAGGGAGAGAGAGAGAGAGAGAGAGAGAGAGAGAGAGAGAGAGAGGAAACCAAGTCACAACATTAAAAAATGCACACTAGCATAAAAACAAATGGTGCTTCAGAAGCACAATGATACCTCCTGACACACTCTTCTGCCATATACTGAGGTTCCCTTCAGGTTGGCTAAGGACACTGTGTTGACCTGGGAATCTAGTGTCAGATCACCTGCTTTCTGACATAACATGGCATGAACCCTATGGCAACAATGCCAAATCTGTAGTTTAATTAAAAAAGAAAGGGTAAAACAAACCTCTCTCCAACACATAGAACAACCGAAGAAAAGCCCTATGGAGGATGACCCCATCGTCCCCAACTAAATGATGATTTTCATTTGTAGAACCTTCCACTTGACCCACGTAAACAGGAACAAAATCACACGTTCAGTAGACTGGTGCCGAGGGTCAATTTCAGGAGGGAGCAACTGGTACATGTAAGCTGTAGGTGGATGGAACCCAACTTAATTAGGGAATGTTTCAAAATTGAAGCAGGGGAGAACTGTTTCGTGCCAAAGGGTCTCTTTGGAGCACAGTGCCTGTGAGAAGCCTTTCACACAAGTTTAAAGCATCCTTTATATAATCCAAAAACTTATTAAACTTGGGCAAAAAACCACTATGGGTTCAAAGACACCTAAGTATCTCTCACTAGAGCAATATTCTCTAAGATTTTATTCAATTTAATTATTCATAGTGGAACTTAATGCTCTTTCCGTTGTGTTGTTTTGATGCTACACTAATATTTTTAAAGGGCTCAGCAAGGTCGACCCTGAGACCAGAAGCTGAGGATTCTAGCATGCATTTTGCTAACTCAGTTAAAAGTTACCTGCAGTCTTTGCCTCCCAGACATGGGACAGAGGCAGTTCAGATGGAAATAAAGTGGTTAATGAAGGAAGATATGTATAGACAGGCAGGAACTGAGAGAATTATGAAAATTAATTTTACATGAGATCTGGAAATGAAAGCTCCTCTCATAATTCTAGATCGGTGTCTGCTTGGGGAGGCAAATGAACTCGGCCACACATAATGTGAAGAGAATTGAGGTTTGAAAGAAAGGCTTATCCCGGTGGGAAGGCAGGTTCTCTGAGCCTTTCGGAAACCAGGGACAGGTGCTGTGGCCTAATTTATCATTTAAATTAGTTCTTGTGGCTACTAAGGTGAACTCGGGTCATTGCTTAGAGCTGAGATCATGGGCCACTGTTGAGGAGAGTTTGTGCTCATGGACAAGATGTTTATGAAAAAGTAGACTTCATTGTTGATCATTTAAAATAAAACTTTTTCGACACAAAAGTGTATATTAAGAAATAATGAGAGACAGAAAACCTGAGAGCAAAGGGCCTTTATCCTGCATGGCAGTGAGTAGTCAGAGCTGAGAAATCACTTCCTTTATTACATCCGTGCTTCATTTCACTGCAGTTTTGAATTATTGTAGATCACTTTTCTCCATTGTCTTGCCTGCCTGGCCCCCATAGGCAGGTGAATTGCCAACCTCTGAATTAGAGTCTCTCCTCAAAGACCCACGCTAGGATCAAGAAAAGAGAAGGATAGTTATCAAGGGAATAATTTTTCTCCCCAAGATGACCTTTGTGCTTTCCAGGTGATAGGGACAACAGAACAGAGCACTCACTAATGAAGTCCCATAAACAAGAAGAAAGCCACATGTCCAGGTAGCACTCTCTCGGAGGCACTCTACTTATTAAACAAATGTTTAATGGTAAACTATGAGGTGATAGATACTGTGTTTTATATTTTCACTGTGATATATTAAAAAAATCCTGAATGACTTAGGCTGGATTCCTCAAGCTTTCTTGGGAGGCATTCTGTTGGTTCTCCCATTTGTGAGGGAAAGGTGAAATGAGATCGTGCATGGAGGATGCCAGTGCAGGAGGTGTTGTGAGCAGGTTACCAGGAGACCTCTGGGGCATGGTGTAGAACATGCCTCTCACTTGTCCACCTAAGGGACCAAGAAGGTAAGACATATATCCGCCACTCCCCATGGTCATTTGGTGAGGGCTGCTCCCAAGTCATTGGCTCCCCAGCCTACCCTGCATGTGGTCTGGGCACATTCTAAAGACCAGAGAAAGCCATCAGGCTGAGTGGCTGATGTTTTCCCTCAGAAGCTGCCAACATGCAGGGGAGCAGTGAGTGCTAAGGGAATCTGGGCAGGGCACCCATTGCCTCCACCATAATAATGATCACTGACTTTAGAGATGATAGTCTCATTGGGAAGACAATTGCAAGTAACATTTATTGAGCAAATGTCTACATTCAAGGCATTGTATTAGGCTTTTTCTATTTGATCTTCACAAGCCTACGACATTAGGTATTATGATTATATCCATTGTATGGATAAGGAAACTGAGTCATAGAGGTATTAAATAATTTGACTAAGTTTGCCCCAGCTAGTAAGTGGTAATATTAGTAGTCACCCGGACAGGCTGGCTCCAGAGCCCGCGTTTGTAACAATTTTCCTCTATTGCTCCTCTCCATGACTCATGAACAAATAAAAAGAATAATGTGAGACAACATAAAGGGATAGCCTTGCATCAAAATGTACTCTTAGGAGATGCTTTCTTCCTGGGGTAATCTCATTTCATGGAGAACAAAGACTTAATTCAAAGGAATGTGTATCTAATTATGGAGCCACCAGAACTGGCAACAGTGATAGAGCTTTGGAGGCACAGGAGGACCCTCAGCAGTTAGAGGCCAGTGTGGAACTGACTGAGGGAGCATCACTCCCCCTGGCCACTTGCCTTTGGTATAAAACTCTCTTGATCCCTACACTGAACTATATAGCCCAACAATGCTGACTCTGGACAATCAGGAAATGAGCAAAGGTATGTGAAGAAAGCTGTCCATCCTGGAACTATTTATGATCACAAAACATCCAACAGCAGGGGACTGTTCGAACTACAATATATCCATCTGATGGAATAAAATGCAGCCTCTTACGGGATGGAAGTACATTCTAGGATACTTCTTCATGTATGAACTCATTGGTTTCCAAAAACCTGTTTATCAACCCAGATGGACACTACAGTGTGACTCCTAATGCTTCCTACTTGTTGACATGCTTTAGCTCCAATGCTTAGTTTTCTTCCATTTTTTTAACTTTGTAAATCAAAAATTTGTCACAGAAAAATTTCTGCATTTATGGACATGAGGAAAGATATGTATACAACAGCTTTAAGTGAAAAGCAAGTTAAAAGCAGTATTTCAAGTATGACACCAATTTTGAAATTATGTGCACGTAGACCCTGTGTCAGGCATATACACCAAAATACTAACAGGAGTTAGCACTGCCTGCCGAGTCTCAGGGTGATTTTTCTCTTTCTGTGTTTCTAATATTTCTATCATAAGCATTCTCTCTCTCTCTCTCTCTCTCTCTCTCTCTCTCTCTCTCTCTCTCTCTCTCTGTTTATGTTTTTCTTAAAGAAGATTTAAGATGTTGGCAAATAGGCTGTAGAATAAGAAATTGGGGAGCCTTCTTCCCAACCTGCAATCAATAACAGCAATAGTATAGAAGAGTTTGGTATGAAGAGAACCTTAAGACCTGACTGGCTTCTGCCATTTGTTAGTTTAATATCTTGGCCCCTTGACCCCTCCTCTCTTTTATCTACAAAATGAGGATGACAAGATCTCCCACAGGGCACATTATAATGCACTACCCTCGCTTGGGGTACTATTATCAAACTCTCTGGGACTGGTCTTCCTTCAGGCCTCTGCGACAATAAGGGAACATGCTCTGCAAACTAAAAGGAATGAGGGTGCTGATGGTAGAGGAGATACTGTCAGGCATGCTTAGAGCAGGGGAAATGTGAGTGCCTGAAGGTAACAGTCAACCAGCTGACGCAGGACACAGTGGAGCAGGCAGATGCCACATTCCAATCAGCCAGACCAGCAGCTTGACTTGCAACAGCCCCAGATATGCTGGCTTGGATGGGTCATCCAGCCTTTAATAGGGGAAATTTCCAGAGGCTAAAATCTTCCTGGCAAATTCATTTCTGAAGAATTATGAAATAATGAGTTAGTATCTGTTGTCGTAATTACGTGGGAAGCTAACTACTCTTTTTCTTGATGAAGCTGACTCTCTCAGGCCTCTGATGAAAAAATGCATCTGCCTTTCCCTGGGTGATGTGAGCAGGGGGAGGCCTTTGTCTTGCTTGGTGCCTTTTTTTTTCTGCAGCTCCGACTGCTGCTGTTGCTGCTGCTATTTGTTTTTGTAATTGTTCTTTGAAGGCCTCAGGCAAGAAAGCTGTTCTAATTGTAAAAATCACAGAACAGCCGAATCATAGGAACAGTCCCAAGTAATCTGTGGAACCATTTGACTGAACTTTCAAACTAGCTGGGGGCATTTCCCCTACTCCCATGAGGCCAGCTTCTGACAATGGACATAAAGCAGCCGCCAAATGAGATGTGGGAACAGTTGTGTGTCACAAGCGTCAGTTCAATTCTGGGCAGTCAGAAGCCAGGCTGCCCTCAGCCATGTGTGATTGGCAGTGTGCTAACGCAGGCTGCCAAGCCGCACCCCATCTTGTTAAAATAGGGTCCCAGATGCAGCCTGGCATAATGAAAGTGGATGTCTCATGGAACCAGTCAGCGCTAGGTTTAAATTACTCTCTGCTACTATCAGCTGCATGAACTAGGCAAGTTACATGGAACTTAATGTATGTAGCTTTGCCTGTTGTCAGAATTCTAGCTAAAGCCCAAAGATGGAAACTGTCCCCTTTCCACTGCCCATCTTTGCAGGGTCAAAAGATGGTTTAAGTTTCCCCGTGATTCATAGCTCATCACTCCAAGATAAAGTAAATCTAGGGATAGATTGAGGAAACTGACTGGGGAGGAAGGGTCTTTGAAGAACATTGTGTCTAGTAGAAAATTCCCCGGGAGGAGAAGGGAAGGGGATGCTTTCCACTCCTTTAGTGATTTAACACATTTGAAGTGAGTCCCTATTAGGTTGCAAACACAGTTCAAGCTGCTGGGGATATAGCAGTGAAGAGAAAGTGCTCACTTTCAAGACAAATGAGGAGGGCTCCCTGAAATACATCCGGGGAGATCTGGTTGTCAGTGAGAAGGGAGACTCACCTGTAGAACTATGATCATACAGGACCAAAGATTTTTCTCAGGAACAACCCACAAGAACGTAATGTATTAGTTTTCCCATAGGCTGAGTGAATTCTGTGGAAGGTAGATGGGTATGAAAGTCTTAAAAGGCCTGTTCTCAAGGGCAGTAGCCCCTTTAGACCAGAGAAAGAGGGATTCTTGCCCTGACGCCTGCACTTTAGTGGACTCCTCCAGCCTTTTCCCAGCCATGCTCCTCTCTTCAGAGGAACAGTTGAAGCCAAGGAGATAGGCCCACTTTGGGGACACCTCGAGACCGCATCCTCTTCTAGACTCTGACCTTGGTAACTGGGACTGCTGAATTACCTTCCCAAATGGCCTCAAGTCAAGCCAACTTCCAAAGGTAGACCCTATCACTGCATGCACATGCCTAGGCCCAAGGGCTGTTCAAGGGTTAGCTTTTTGCTCATGGATGTGAGAGCAAGTGTGCTCACACACATATGCACAAGACCCCTTTGAGATAGCCAATAGTGAGAGATAGGAGAGGTCATCAGTAGGCTGGGGACTCAGGCTTGGAGCCAGTTCTTAGCGTGTAATTCCAAGGAGTGTGATAATTCTAGATACAAACCTGCCTGGCCCTCCAGCTTATTATGAATGTGTGGCTGATAGGCAGTAAGGATAGCACACATTTTATTCAAATAATCTTTAGCTTGACTTACAATTTTAAATATATCCAAATATTTAAAAGTTGTGGGCTTCTGTTTGTACTCCTGTCTAGGGCCTCATGAATGTCAGGAGTGGCTCTGCCCAAAAGGGTTCTCTGCCGGGTAAAAGTCCCATGGAAATAAGCTGAGAGGGAGAGTCATAAGTGGATAGTAGGAGGTTCCATCACCGAAGTCAAAGAGCACAGGTCAGAAGTCCCCAGAGCCAAGGCGAGCGAGGAGGGAAGTTTGGGGGGAAGGTTAGGGGTGGCAAAGTAGGAGGAAATAAAGGGGTTAAGGGGTGTCAGAGACGAGGCCATAAAGAATCCTCCACAGCCTTCCACA
>NW_017731474.1:2448918-2452623 GCF_001890085.2 Hipposideros armiger
GATGGAAGGATTTCATCACTGAGTCAATCAGTCAACAGCAAGAGCAGTGCTAAGATTCATGGAGAACCTACTGAGTGTCAGGTATCATACTGGGGGCTTTACATATGTTTTCACCATCAGCCAGTTCCCTGAACAAGTGAAAGAAACCCCCCAAAATGTGCCTGAAACCTAAAAACTGCAATCTTGAGAGCTAGGAGGTTACTGCTCTGTAGGGGCTGCCTGGGAAGGCTTTCAGGTTTCTGCAGCCAAGCCCAGTAAGAGCTCTTCGGAGAGCACTCGTGATGACAGGGAGGGAGGGACAATGCAGGGAGGACATGCCGGGACACCACCTTCTTCGGAGCATTTGTCCTGAGCCTGTGAGTTAGGCCCACTTTAAAGCTGTGAGAACTAGAGAATCCTCCCTGATGAGGACAATGGCAGTTCAGTTCCTCCTTCACAGTCTGCCATTTCAGTTAAACTTGCACATTAAGTTAGTGTCAATAAAAGACTCTAAGTCTGGGAATGCCAAAAAGCAGACTTGCATTTGAGAAGGATCACTCTCTTGCAGGGTGGAGAAAAGTTGTAGGAGGTCTGAACTAACAATGGGAAAAATGGGAATGAGAGAGAATCACCCATGATTAAGAAGGAGGTCTTTCTTATCTTGAGACCTCTGTCCCTGGCTCCCATGCACAACTTGAGACATATTTTCTTGCCAGTGGTTTACTTGGGAAGTGAGCCCTGATGTACAATGACGGAGCAGGAAAGAGACAAGAAAGGGAGGGAGCCAAGGAATGGTATTTTAATAATCAAGCCATTGCTAGGGGCAATTGACTGTGTAGAAGATGCCCAGGAAACTGGGCTATTTATCCACCAACTCTTACCTCTAATTTGTTAATTTCTTGGCCTCTCCCAGGCCAGAGAGAAATCTACGACAGTGAGATACAGGAGCTTGGGGTAGGAAGCCACTAGGGGACTGTCCACATGCGCTGCAGGGAACCTCCAGGGTAGGCCAAGTGGATATGGGTGACAGCATGACCTCCCAGCACTTCTACATTTCTATGGAAATTCACACATGCCTGAGGTGTAAGCAGGCTGTGAGTGAGGCCCAAGGAAAGTGACAGAGTCCCTGGGGACTAAATCTCCCTCCCTGTGTGTCCACGTAAACTGCCTGGCTCTGGACGGGGTTAATAGCCCCTCGTTTCCACAGGTGTCAAATATGTCATGATAATTACTATTATGATTATTTATTGAGCACTGACAGGGGTCACATAGAAAATGTTTTGTAAAATAATTAACGTTGTAAAAATGCAATTACTCGAATTTATTTCTTGAAATGGATCCAAAAGCACTAGAAATTATTACTGATAATAGAAGGAATGTGTAATAGCCAACCAGCCGCAGGTCATGTGGAAGCAAAAATTTGTATTTCTCCCCTTGGTTTTCCCCCGAACGAAGCTATAGGCACAAGAAATTATGGCTCAAAGAGACATATTGAAAAAACAAAAAAAACAAAACAAAACAACAACAACAAACAAACAAAAAAAAGAGACATATTGTCTCCTTGATTTAAAATAGTTGGTAATTCTAGATGATTCGTGCACATGGGAAATGGCTTAAATTATGGATTTTGGCAACATGAGACCAGAGTTTTGGTCTTGTTTCTGTTGCTTACTGGCAGTGTGACTCTGGGGATGTCATTTAACTTCCTGTTAAGTCTCAAATTATGCAACTACGAAATGCAGCAAATAATTCCTGCCTCCCTGCACATCTGCATCATAGGAAGCACTTGTGTTGGTCAAATGAATGAATGGAGAAATATATGCATAAAGCACTTACCAAGTAGCAAGAGTACAAACAAAGTTAGCAATTATTATTGATTTTGTGTTTACAATAATCCAAAGCTTTTCCTCAAATTAGTTTCACTATAATTTGTATTACTATTGCTAGCATTACTTTATAGATCATAGAGAAGCAAATTAAGCTATCTTGCAGAGATTGCTGAATTTGGAGTGGGACAGACCTGCATCCAGGCCTCAGTTCCATCTCTTGTTGGCTGTTTGAGTTTGAGCAAGTCACTTGACCTTTCTGAGCTTGGGAGCTCCATTGTCTTTAAAATGGAATGACAATGCCTAGCCTTCCTACCTTACAGGTGGGGTCAAAATTAAAATAAGATCCCTGGAAGCATTTATAAACTCTGCAGTGCAATAAGGGTAAAAACTTTTGTTGTTTTTCTTATGGTAGCTGGGGAATCTGCAAAATGCCCACTCAGGGTGAGGCTCCAGGTGAAATTCTACAGAACAGAGAAGTGGGTTGTTCTCAGCCACACTCACACATGTGTTCTAGACCTGAAATGCACATTGCAGCCTCTACTTCCTAGTCTTCCCATCATCATAAAATGGAAAGCTTAGCAATGACTTTTATACCCATCTAACAGGTGAAGCCATGAATAGCTCATCTTGGCAGTCTAAGAGCCAAAGGAAAAAGCACATTAGACTTACTTAGGCATCTATGAGGCCACATTTTGGTAGAAAACTGAGAAGACTTGCAACTCTTTTTTTTTTGGCTGGATTTCATACAGCTTCAAAACCTCAAAACTTTTGTTTTCCAGAGTACAAAGTAGGATGAACTAGAAAGACAATCTTACCAGGAGTAAAAGTGACAGAGATCAGAGGGCTGGAAGCAAATTCTTAGCTCTTGGAAGCTAGCGCAAGGTTTAGCAATTATCATTAAAGCAGATAACTGGCAAAATGTCGTGGGTGCTTTCGCTGTGTTATGGGATCCGTGAAAGCTGAGGACATACCCAAGCCTGGGACTTACTCTCTGTGAGTCATCCATTAAGTCACTTAACCTCTCTGAACCTCTGAGTCTTGTATCTAAATTGTAGATATGAATACTTGATAGCATTGTTCTGGGAATTAAACAATTTAGCTATAAAGGGTCAAGCACAGCATCCAGCATGGACATGTTATCTCTCTCTTCCACCCTTCTCTTCTTGCCCTACCCTCTCAAAAATGAATAACCCCCGGGGTGGGGTTTGGGGGTGGGGAGAGGAGGTGGAGAGTCAGATTAGGTCAAAAAACAAAAATGTTCATTACGATGTCAGGCAGCAGAACGTAGTGGTTAAGAACATGGACTCGAGCCAGATTGTCAGTGCTCCAGTCCTGGCTCTGACTATTCCAATCCACATGCCATCTTGGGCTCAGTCCGCACATCTGTGTCGGGGAGAATAAGACATAAAGTATGAAGACTAAGTCCATATTTGTAATATGCTTAATGCCTGGCACATAATAAGTGCCATATATGCACTTGTGAACTGAAGCCCAGGCCTGTCTGCCAGTCTTAGAGCAATGACACTAGGCAGGTGCTTATCTGCCTAGAGCTCAGGCAGAGAAGTACCAGTACTTCAAAGGCCTCATTTGGCCTCATTTCTTGACTGACAGCTTCAAAACCATATGTGCTTCGTTTTTTACCATCCCCCAGTGCTTCTTCATAAATCTTTACAGAACTGGATTGTAAAGAGCCAAGTATTGGAAAACTGAAAACCCTAATATCCCAATCGATCGCCTGAGAGTAGTTCAATGGCATTTCTTTAAGCCCTCTTAGCATCATCCAGGCCCTGCTGTAATAGTTCTCCACCTTAGACCCAGAAGGCAGAGGGCAATGCCACCTTGCGGTTTGTTCCTGTGTCTCTCTGGCTGCTGTCAGGTAGACCAAAATAAATGTTCA
>NW_017731474.1:2457670-2463989 GCF_001890085.2 Hipposideros armiger
GCCTTCTTTGCCAGAGCAGAAGAATCCTAGCTAAGGGAAGCAGAAGGCCAGGCTGGTTCTCCCAAATCCTGAGTCAGTGGGTGATTCAGCTTTGAGACAGAAATGCCCCTCTATTCCTCTTCCAGGCTTCTGTAGCAATTGAAAGTGTCTTCTGAGATGGAAAGGCAGGCTATTTAGAAAAATAAAACAAACAACAATGAAGAATCTCTTTGTATTTGTGAACTATCTATGTGAATCCATCCTCCCTTTCTATAAAGAAATAATAATAATAATCAGAAACAAAGTCAATGAAGTTGGTAAAGTTTGCCTTTGTCTTCAAATACTGTAGAATAAAAAGCATCTGTTTTAGGATCTGACAGATCTGGGCTTGAAACAGCTTTGCCTCTTACACACTGTATGAGTTTGGGTAAGCAATGTCATTTCTTAAAATTCAGTTTCTAATCTGTAAAGTGTGGATAATACTAATGCACAGAGTTATTCAGAAAACTTAATAAGCTAAATATGTGAAATTTTCTAACATAACAAAGAAGGTGCCAAATAGATCCACTTGTCCCATTTCTAGTCCTAGCTCCCTTTCATCCATGTCACTTGATATAAAATCTACTTCTCCTACACTCAACAAAATCTGTAAGAGTTTGATGAACTAAATCTATCCTGAGTTGCCAGTGATACTTCATGATTTTACTTTTCACAAAGGTCTGAGCCTGAAATTGCATAATTTCAGGGTGAGATCCTGAGAAAGCCAGACATTGTGGACAGGGAGACCTTTCTTGGCATCTCTATCTGGTTAATTAGTAAAATCATCCACAGTCTAGATCAATAATCTTTAAGATGATCTTCACATCTGTTCACCCCTGGGGTTGCACAAAATATCCCACTAAGTGGCAGGAAGAAAATATTGGACCCTTTATTTACATTTATCTTAAAAAGTAAGAAAAAAAATTAAACTTTCCTAGTACTTAACATGTAGGTTGATGCTAGCACTATCGATGGGCTTTTATGTCCAAATGTCACATGTAGGGAAGAGTCAAATTTCTACAGCACAAGAGGATTGTCATTGACATAGTTTCTCATTTATTTGCTGTCATTTTTTTATCTGGCTGGTGGCCCCAAACCTTTATTCCAGAGGATGAACCATTAATGTCAGTACTGAGTTCTGTAGTTTTCCATTAATACATTTCATTGGACATGGGATGAATAAGAGACTCCCTGGGAATGTGCTGGGTTCAGACATATTCATCCATCCACTGTACAGGAGAAATCTAAATTTCCCAGTGATTATCAGGAAAAAAAATCACCCCAGTCAGTACAGTGATCCCTCTCTGTTGGTTTAAGCCTCAAGGATCTCAAAATGGCTAGGTGGAAGTCCCAGCTTCCAGGTTGGTGGGACCCTTGTATCTCCTGGTGAAAGCATTCATTCTTTGGGAAAATGACCTTTCAAGGAGCAAAGCTCAAAGTTGCCATAAAGAGGAGAAAAAAATTTGTGAATGTGTCATTAGGAATAGTAGAGAGGATCCAATGCTGTATCCACCCCTTGGTTCTCTGGTCTGTGTTTTATTTGGCTCTGAGAGAAATAACAACAAATAGGTCACTGGATCATGACATATACTGTATTTTACAGATGGTATCCCAGCCCCATGGAAAGTTTTTACTTGGCCAGTGCTGTACCTGAGTCTTCAATAGACCACTCAATTTTTATAAGACCAACTGCCTTGAATGACAGAAAATATGGTAAAACAGTGAATTGCATGGGCTGAGGTGATTGTTGCAGTAAAATGAGTTCCTGGTCAAAAACAAGGTGGTGTGGAACTCCAGGACAGTAAATAAAGTCCATGCAGTGGTGCTAACTGAAGCACTGCAGGTTGAAAGGCAAATGCAAAGTATATTCCAGAAAAATCAAGGCAGTTTCCATGATGAAAATCCTTACTGCTGGCTAACTTACCCATGATCCCACTGTGCAAAGATTTGGGTGACCAGAGAAAGAAGCTGATGGATAGCCACACAATAGGTCATCTTATTCATTTGATTATTGAGAGTCTCTTCTACAATGGTTTTCCTTTGTTAGACATTCACATGGGACTCAAAAATCCTCAACTTTGTGTTTATTCCAACAGTTCCACCTATAAACTTCTTCCCAGATTTCCTTTTTCCTTCCAAACCAATGACCATCTAGCCAAACCATTTGACTCTATCCAGGAATCAGGGGAGATCCCTATTTTTGCTATTATCTTCTTCCAGATGAAGTGAACAACCATAAGGTGTGCTGCTCATTGGGAGGGTTTCCCTTCCCAGTGTACTTCAGGGCCACCTCTGGGCAGGCAGAATTCCAAGCGTCTCTCGCNGAAATGCCACATTTGTTTTAGCCACACTACAGGCTTGGTCTCGGTCAAAAGGGAACATAGAAACCTTTTAAGAAAGAAAACACACTTAGAAATAGGCTGGTGTTCTTTTCCTTTCCTTGGATCCTGTAAATAAGATTCAAAGCCTCTTCTCTCCTTGACTGACCACAGATAAAAAATTATGGGTAAAATCTCCTCTAAGGATAGCAGTTGTCCCTAGTCACAGTCTGTGCCTTCCAGCTCAGGCAGCCACAGAAAAGACTGAGTCCCAAGGCCCCAGCCAAAAGGGGGCCACCATGCCCAAAGAAAAGGGCACTTGGGAGTCTGAGCCACCTGGGCCATGCAAGAGAAGCCATCTCCTCAGTGCCGTTTCGAGCAGGTCGTTAGCCTCACCCTGTCTTTTGTTTCCTCTCTTCATGATCCTGAGCCAGCTTTGAACAAGGCAGTCATAAGGCTTGTTTGGATTCCTGTGCACTCAGCTCTCTGAGACCATTAAAAGCTTGAGAGGAAACATTTAAAGCATGATTAAGACCAGCTGTGCTATACCCCAGCCAAGCCACGTGAGCCACCCTTCTGCATGATCGATTCCGATGGCTGTGGCGAAAGGCATCCTATCGTGGTCAGCAAACATGGCTAAGGTGGCTGGAAGGAATGAGGGGGTCGGGCCGCCGTCCATACAATCACGCCAGCCCAGGAAGTGTTCCTCCCTCAAAGCACCTCTCGTGCGGACATCTTTCTGATGTTTTCCAAAGTGACAAAATCACCTCAAAAGAAAGAAGAAGGAATGTTTAAAAATGCCTTCTGAATCCTTTTTACCTGATACTTTTGCTTCTTAGGCTGACTCTCATCTCTCATTCCAGGGGTCCCCAAGCCAGTGGAGACTTGGAACTCCCATGGTGTGGTAGATTATGAAAATGGCTGTAATCCTTCATCCCTCCCTATGTCAATCACTGTGCACTGTCACTTTGTAGTTTGTCCCATGAAAAGGAAGCATTTTGTTACCCACCTCTTGAATCTAGATTTGCCTTGGACTTGCTTTGGCCAATAAGTAGATGGCTGCAGATATGACAGGTTGACATTTCCAAACTCTTGGCCTCAAAAAATACTTTTGCTTTCTTTCACTGTCTCTCTCAGCCCCGCCCAACTGCCTCATTAATAAGCCCAAGCTGGCCTGTTGGATGACAAAAGACCGTGTGGAACAGAGACAAACCATTGCAACTGAGGCTGTCCTGGACTAACCATCCCCCGGCTAACCCGCCGGCTAACTGGAGATGCATAAGTGAGCCCTGCTGAGAAAACAAGAGGTTCCAGCTCAAGCTTCCTGCCACCTGAATAGTAAACCAAATACTGTAAATGTTTATTATTTTAAGCCACTAAATTTTGAGGTTATTGGTTACATAGCAAAAGCCCCCCACACAGCTGATATTTTTCAAAATGAGAAAATCACCTTAAAAGAAAGAGAAGAGAAAGAAGATATTAAAAAAAAAAAAGAAAGAAAGAAATGGTGTGGAGAGCTTCTGATTGCTCTGTCTTTCCTCCAGCCTCAGCCACTTGAGATACACTTATTCTGAATCTCACTAGCCATACTAGCAGCTCCAGTGGCCTCCAAGCATGCACAGCTAGGGATGCCTGGGATTTCTGCCGTGTGTAAGAGATTTCTCTTCACTAGGATGTCCAGCCCAGACAGCCCATTTCTGTTCCTGGGGAAGTGAAAGTCCATTGGATGATAGGTGATGATACCCAGCCACCACCCGTTTCTTGTGTGGTGATTCTCTGGCAGAGGGGAAAGTGGTGTGCTCTGAATATAAAGTAACTTTATTAACATAGAATAGCACTGTTTCTTATCTTTAGGGCTGAAAAACTGAGGCTCTAGGGGCAGCAGAAAGTCTTGCAAAGCAGTAGGTTCCCATGCTCGTGTGCGTGTGCATGTACATGTGTTTTTATATGCACATTGCAGGTAGCAGGGAGAAAACCAACATTTTTTTGGGTGCCTACTATTTGATGGACATATGCTATGTCTCTGCTATTTTCAGTAAAATCTCACAACATCACTGTCAGGAGTTTTGGGTAGCACTGATTTATAGGTGAGGACACTGAAATCCCAACAGGTTAAGTAAATTGCCCAAGGTCACACAGCCAGCAAGTTGTAGAGCTGCAGTTTGTCCTGTGCTATCACACCTAGAGTTTTTAAACTGTGTTATCCAAATAAGAGGCATCTGTAGATGGGTATCAGAAGTTCTGCAAATATGTGACTAAACTAATTGTCTTGTATTCTCCTATTTAAAAGACTGTGATAAAAACCCATACACCCCAAATATACTATATCCCAACATTTAATATATTACAGAACACCATTATCTTGTCATTATAGGGTCTCTGGATGCATTTCATTGCACAGACCTCAGAGTAAAGCTGTCCCTGATGTCTTTGACACATATATATTATGTCTGCTATTGCTTAGGAGCGTAGGAAGTCTACACTATTCTTTTCCTTCTTTTTTTTAAATTCAGGCCTATGCACATGAGCTTAAGTAAGTGAGCATGCTAGCGTGCACATACGCACATCCTTTCCTTTTCGATTTTTAAATTATGGCTGTCATACAATATTATATTAGTTTCAAGTGTACAGCATAATAATTCAACATTTATGTATCTTATGAAGTGATCACCATAATAAATCTAGTAACCATCTCTCACTGTACATAGTTATTACAGTATTATTCACTATATTTCCTATGCTGTACATTACATTCCTATGACTTATTTTATAACTGAAAGTTTGTACTTCTTAATCCCCTTTCCCTTTTCTGCCCACCACCCACCCTCTGGCAACCATCAGTTGTTCTCTGTATCTATGAATTTGTTTCTCTTTTGTTTGTTCATTTGTTTTGCTTTTTCAGAGTCCACATAAAAGTAAAATCATACAGTATTTATCTTTCTCTGTCTGACTTATTTCATTTAGCATAATGCCCTCTAGGTCCATTCATGTTGTTGCAAATGGTAAGATTTCATTCATTTTTGTATGTCTGAGTAATACATGTACCACATCTTCTGTATCCATTCATCTACTGTTGGGCATGTAGGTTGCTTACATACATTGACTATCGCAAACAATTCTTCAATGAGCATAGGGGTGCATATATCTTTACAAATTAGTGTTTTCATTTTCTTTGAATAAATACCCAGAAGTGGAATTGCTGGATCATAAGGTAGTTCTATTCTTAATTTTTTGAGGACCCTCCATACTGTTTTCTATAGTGGCGGCACCAGTTTACATTCCCACCTACAGTGCTTGAGGGTTTCCTTTTCTGCACGTCCTCACCAACTTGTTCTTTGTTGTCTTTTTGATAATAGCCAAAATATCTAGAGGTGTGAAGTGATAGCTCATTGTGGTTTTGATTTACTTTTCTCTGATGATTAGTGATGTTGAGCATCTTTTCATTATCTGCTGGCCATCTGTGTATCCTTTTTGGAGAAATGTCTATTCAGGTCCTCTGCCCATTTTTAATTGGATCGTTTACTTTTTTGATGTTGAGTTATATGAGTTCTTTATATATTTTGGATATTAACCCCTTATCAGGTTTATCATTAGCAAAGATCTTCTCCCATTCAGTAGGTTGCCTTTTCATTTTGCTAATGATTCCCTTTGCTATGCAAAAACTTTTAAGTTTGATGTAATCCTATTTAAAATTTTTTGCTTTTATTGCTTTGCACACATGCACCATTCTTAACTAAATACCAGGCTTAGCCTGTGCCCAGATCCTAGCATTATAAATAATTTTGCAATTACTTGGGAACACATCACAATAAATCTCTATTTTGGATGGTTTCAAACTTTTTTGATAGTTTGAAGTGTTCCCATCCTGATGTTTTTATTTATGACCAGAGGGCAGGCGTTTTCCGGGAAAGGAGAGGCACAGTGAGGAGGGCCATCCAGTGACAACGTCTAACCACGCGTGACACTATGGTTAAGGGAAACTG
>NW_017731474.1:2466304-2467110 GCF_001890085.2 Hipposideros armiger
AAATAAAGTAATAAACAACCAATTCGTTTTTCTAATTAATTTGTCATCAAGTAGTTATTTAGTTTCTATGATATATTTGATGCTGAACTAGGAAATACAAACATCTTATAAAAAATAAAACCCTTAAGATTTAGCAGTTTAGCTAAGGAGATGTCATTGATGCACTGGAAATGATAGGATAATTCAGCCCTTAAACATTTATTTTCCCCAACTGGCAAGAAATATGAGAATGATATTTGTTTGAACATTCTGTTAATTTTGTAAATATTTTTCCTCTGCAAAATATATAGTTCTCATTTTGCCAGGTATATAAGAAAATTTTATGGCCCTAAATATTTTTTCTACATCAAAGTTTCCTACAAGCCAAAACTATGAAACCAGTCTGTGATGTGAGCAAGAGTGCTTCCTAAGTATTTAGCCGTACTCCATGTATCACTGAAATTGTCGAGGCAGTAAGACATCCAGCCCCATAATATTTCTAGAGCCAGGAGCCACCATACATGTCCACAGATACCAATCACTTTCAGAGATGGGTCCTTTTGTGCCCTCTGCTCTATCCTATTTATTACCAGACAAGCCTGCCAACTGCTCCACTGACATCCTCACCCTGACCTAAAGGCACAACCTTTGATGAGAGGCAGAGGTGAATAAGCCCCCTTCATCACTACCATTTCCAAAATGTGTCTTTTCCCTTACTGATGAGTCATTCTCCTCATACCCCCACCTGCACAGGGGAGTTTGTTTTGAAGTTTGTCCTACTACAGTACCTAACCCTAAGGAGATGAGGTCAACTGCAAAAAAAAAAA
>NW_017731474.1:2470960-2474165 GCF_001890085.2 Hipposideros armiger
CTTCCCACCCCACTTTTCCTGCACCACCCTCAAGCATAGCCCTGTTCACAGCCTAACATAATTGGCAACATGCTTTGTTGTCGGTTTGCCTTTCTGATGCCTCATTACTGGAAGGTCGCCAATGTTAGCATACCGGCTGCATGCACCAGTGGTCTGATCTGGGATGGGTGGGAAATCCTACTGTATATTCCTGTGCAGGAGAGAGTGCACTAAACAGCGCTGAAGAGGAACTAGACAAATGTTTGAATAGAAAGCAACTGAAGGGTAACTGCTAATTCAAAAGAAGAGATGGTCCCTGCTGACTTTCTTGGCTTCTTTCCCTCCTGGATTTTTCTGTGCTCCTTTGTTATCTGTGGTTTAATCCTCAAATACAGTTCTGGTACTATCCATGAGGCAACATTTCTAAGTGCTAACATATTGGCTCAGTTATCTCCAAAGACGGTAACTAAAACTCTTTTTCCTTTTGAAGCTACCACAACTTTGGACAGCTTGCTTAAAAACACACATGTACAAAACGGTTCACCCCTTGCCTTCATGCTGAAGATTTCTTTCTCCTAAAGAGGCAGCAGGAGCCATGCTAAAACTATGGGACATGAAAAAAAAAAACCTGTTTCACTTGTTCATATCATTTTTGAAAGTTGAGCTAAAGGAGATTTCAGGTTGGATTTTCTAATATGTTTTTATTTTCCACTGTAAAACAAAGATTTATATTCATTTTCACCTCAACTTATGGGATCAGCAAATAAATATCTAAAGGATCTTAGTGAAGTCTTAGAAACTCTGTCAGCAAAATTTTAACTGTTGAAGTATACGTATTAGTGTGTATATATTCCTGTTGCCACAAGGTAAAGAATGTCCCTCCTTACGATTCATATGGAACAACAAGTGATCGTTTTGGATCATGAGTGAACTGCTCCTGAAAATTGCATGAAGACTTTTTTTTTAATCTGCTAACTACTTTCCATTGTATTTATGAAAATCCTCCAAGCTACTTTTGTTTGTCTATCACCCTCTTCCTTCAATAGAAAGCAGAGACACAAAAGACAAGCAAAGCCCTGGCTTGCTCTTGATAAATATGACCCATACAGCATTCCGTACAACTTAGAGCCGAGGCCATTATTTCAGTGAAGCCTGTGATTGTTCATTAGCACAAAGACTGTGTAATAAATATAATGAAAGGCTGCTGGGTTTACTCTATCTTTGTCATCTAAAGCAGTTCCATGAATAACTACAGGGATTTGTCTCTAAATGACTTATTTGCTTCCTTTCTAATAAATAACATGTAATTAGGGTAATATATTGTTTCCTAGTTATGTTAGCAATGTAGTGAAAGGAAACAAATGCACAATTTTAGATATGAAAGAATAGTAGATAATTTTTATATTATCCCTTAAAGTATTTACACTCATTATGCATAAGTTAAACTGCTGGGAGGTCTAAGTACAAAGCGAGAGCTGAGATTCTACATTTAATGAGTTTCTTTATTACTCAGGGCATGAATTACTACTCTTATACTATAAAACTGCAGCGAGTGCTCTGCATCTCAGATGAGATTCTCTTTGAGGAATGCACTCGTCAGTGAACTGTCAGCGATGGGATGGACTAATCTGATTTAGAAAGGATTAGGTTGGGAACTGTGCCTCTGAATGTCAAGGTATCTACATCTCTCTACAGAGGAGTGGAATGTTTAACTCTTCATATCCAGGCCCATGATGTTAGCAGAGCCTTGTGAGACACAAGGTCACATCCATTACTGAGCATCAAGACAGAAATAAATTACACTGATGTCCTCCTCTGGTCTCCTGAGAGAAATCCATCTTCAGTCCCATGATACCATACCAGCAAGCTACTGCCAAGCCTTGGCCTTGGAATTCAAAACATTCCTCTGGAAAAATGAAAAAGAAGAAGCAAAGAAAGAAGAAAAAAAAGGCCTCTGTTAATTATTAGAGAAACTGGAACAATATGTACCAAATCTAATCTCTCTTACAGCTCCCCACACTTCACTGAACAAGAGTGACTAGACAGTTATTGGAGTTGGAATCTGCTGAATGTCTGGGTATAGGGCAGGGAAGAGGACGGCNGTCTGTTCTAACATGGAAAGGAACAGTACAGAAGTATAGATGCAGGAAGTTGATAGATTCTTGGTGGAGAATGTGTAAGTTCTTCTTCTTAATTATATTTATGTAGTATAATAAAATCGAGGTTAATATCTGAGACTAAAGAAGGAGATGGAGGTGTGTGAAGACTGAGGAGAAAGGAGAAGATGCCAAATGGTGATCTGGGAGAGTGGAAGGTGAACTGAAAGAGAAATGAGAATGCTAAGAATACACTTAAGGTTTAAAGTTATGAATTTCAAGTGAGAGCATTCTGCATGATTGTGTATTTTTCTTCAGCCACTTTCAGCTGTTCGGTTCAGGTACAGAGTAGGTGTAAAATTGGATTTTTCAGGGTTGATATTTTCTGAACCAGTGGAGGATGATAGAGTGAATGAGTCAAGGAGATGAGAATATATGCAACAGAGTGATTATGATGATGGGTTGTTATATCTAGAGTTGTAAGGAAAAACACGTATCAATGGATTGGTAGCCCTGATAACTTTGAAGAACTGGAGTTTAATTATTAGAAATAATAAACTAGAAAATAGGCCAGAGAGCGGGATGTATGAAATTGAAAGTAGTAGCATTGACAAGATATAGGGAATGACCATGAAAGTGGGTGACTAAGATGGAGTGGAAGGGATGTCATGGAATTTGAGGGGACCAAGGAAGTGAGGAACCAGGGTACTGGATGGACAATCTATTGAGTTGTTGGAAAAGTCATGACGTATTTTTTCTATATTTTTCATTGCAAACATGCATCATGGCTTTCCTGACAACCCGATATATCAATGTTTGACTTCCCAAAATGCTGCATGAGTATGATAGTGAGACAGACACTAGGCCATGGACAAATGTTTTTCTTCAGTAAGTGAAGGGAGTAACTAGGATAACAGAAGAATGGGTAAGATAGTCCTCTGGCTTGTGTTTCAAATGAATACATTCAGAGGCAAGTGATGGGAAGGGCAGATAGGTGAAGAGGAGTGGAGAAGACAACTCCAGTCCCAGTGGCATGTAGGTGATTTCACAGGGAAATACAGACTTTATTTCTCTTGGAAAAAAAATTAGAAATTCCCTCACAAGTGACCCCATTTCCACAGGTTAACAGA
>NW_017731474.1:2478421-2508036 GCF_001890085.2 Hipposideros armiger
TATATTGTACGGAGTTGATCAAGAATAGGTTTGGGCAAGATACAGAAACCAGCTAGTTTTCTAAGCAAGTAATTGGAAAATATAAAAAGGCATGTTGGAACACATCCTTTAATAATACATGCCAGAAAAGTAATTTCTATTAATTAGAGTGTACATTATTAATAAAGTATTTAGAACTCTTACCTTAATTTAGGTGTTATCAGGAAATTAAAGTCCTACTAATTCCACCCTAAAGGTGGATGATGGCTGAATATTCAGAAGATAGCAAGCAAATCCTGACAAGCTGCAAAAGTACAACATAATATAAAAGAGATATTTCTGTGGCTCACAAAGGATGTATCTGATTTTAAATACCACACGTCCCATTTTTACTATTATCAAGCATGTGCACCAGCTATGCAACTTCTCCCTTAGAACTTCCTCCAGCACTTCCGCTAAGCAATTCTGCCTATAACCGCACAGCATTGGCTCTACCTTCTGGAGAGGTCATCAGCATTTCCCTTCACATATGGCTCCTAGGAGGGGAAGGAAACCTACTGAAAGGACATGCTTTATGCATAAGCAGACCCAAGCGGTTCCGTGGGACCCAAAATTCCATTCTCATTGCTGCCTAAAATTTCTCTTCTTAATTTTGCTAGCTGCCATGCATATTTCCTTGTTCCAGTCCTTTCACATGTTGTCAGATTCATCTTCCTAAGGTGCTAATATCTGACACTGGGGGCTCAAGACTCTTTTGGTCTGGTTTCTGGGTGCTACACTCTGCACCTATAACCCACTCCTCACATCATACCCCATGGCTTCAACTAGAATGTTCTGTATCTTTCTAAGGGTCCTCCATGGGTTGTATCCAGCTCAGGTCCCCCCTTCTCCATCAGAAGGTGTCGCCTGTCTCTTCTGAACGGCCATTGTGCTCATGTCTCCACAGTCACTTTCACAATTCATAATGCCTCATGGTTTATTAATATTATTCCTATTGTTATTATGTGCACAGGAATAATGCTTGGCCTGTGTTATTGCATAAAAATCGTCAAGCAGCCCTATGTGACAGGAATTGTTGTTCCCTCCATTTTACAAATGAGGAAACTATGGCACACAGAGGCTAAATAACTTGGCTAATATCACAAGGCTGATAGGTGGCAGAACTGTAATTCAAACCCAGCCAATATGAGCCAGGAGTCTGCACTCAACACTTGTGACACCTTCTCCTGCTACTATTTGAACTTTGTGTTGTTATGTACAGTGTTGTCACTTCATTTTGGAGACTTATTCTTGGTCAACTCAAGGAAAATGTCAGCTTCTGAAATCATTCCTGAGCGTCTTCACCCTTTACGGCACCTTATACATTTGGTGCTCAACAAGCAATCGCTGATATTGTTACTATTGTTCTGTTCACTATCATTATTAACTGCTGGTTGATTTTATTTATTTTAAGCACTGTCCTCTTCCTGTAGTCCTCTTTCAAAATGCAGCTCCTCTCTGTGCTCTGAATATATTGCTGTGCATCCCCAATACCTTTATATGGACTCAATTATTAGATTTCAGTCCAGAGAAAGAAGCAAAGCAACAGAAGGGATTGGAAGCTTTAAAAGGACAAGCAAAGGTGACGTGGTGGCCACTGACAGCAAGCCACCTACATCCCAATGATCCACCTGCAGCTGGCTCTGCCTTGTGACATATTGTTCTTGATTAAATGTACAATTGCTAATAGAAAACATTAACTAATGGATATTAATATTAATTTGTGATGAATAGTCATTGGCATGAGTCTCTGCGGCTTGCCTTCTGACTGTCTAAATTTGATTTTAGAGAATCTGCATTTATGTCTATGGAAAGCCTTTTGAAGACCATGGGAGCCCAGGGTGTAGAGTGCATATGGAGAGAATAATGTTCATTATCTTATTAAACCCCAGTTCCTCCCAGGGAGGTTAGGAGACAGCTGGCAAATTTTATCCCTCATTTGCAGATGGAGACTCTTTGGCTTACGGTAATTCTATAATATGCCTTAAGTCCAGAAGGGAGCAAATGGAAAGCTAGGAATGAACAGCTGATTCTCCGGTGCTGCCTGGCAGCTCACTACCTGTAGCTATCACAGACTGAGAAACACAGGGGCATGATGGCAAGGACCAGTACAATTAGGCTGCCCAGGCTGGAAAAAAGAGCACTTGTATGCCTCTCTCAAAGCAAGCATTCTTTATGCTAGCACCTAGTCGAATGCGTTCTATTATTTGCTGTATCTTCACCAAAGATGTTGTAAGCTTACTTATAATGTACACATGTGCTGTGCTTTCAAGTTTTTAAAGCCCATTTATAAACCTGATTTCACTTAATTCATAGGGTTTCTATGAAGTATTTTTCCAATAGCTCCAACTTTTATAATTGTTTGCCCATTAGTGATTCAACTTGCAGAGTAAAATACTTGCTCAAGTACACCCAGCTAATAAGTGGGAGAATCGGAACTGCCCCCCAGGTCTTGTTGTGATGTGGCCTAGTGTTCTCCCCACCACCTTTTGAACTTCCTGTTCCTCTGTCTGCATCCATCTTCCCTATAGATGCCTCTCACATAATGTAGACGAGTATTCGCTGCTGCTGATGACTGCAAAATAATCACCTGAATACTGACTTCTACATTCGGCCTACTGCTGTGCCGTTCTTAAGGAAAAAACAGGGTTTTTGAGTTTTAGTTCTTCCCAACACTGGACTTCTAGAACAGGGACAGCAGAACAACATTGGTCTCTCTTGAATGCAAAAATTATTCATTTTCTTTCTCCAGGGAATATCTGTTGAGCATCTACTATGTGGCAGTTACTAGGTGCACAGTGATAAGTAACAGAAGCACAACCCAATCCCAGTCCTCACGAAGCTCACAGTCTAGTGGGCAAGGTGGAAATGAAAGCGGTCTAACCTCCATTTTGGTTAGAGTCATACTGCTATTTAAGAATTCATTGAATCTGTTCCCTATATTTTAGGAAGTCCAGTGTCCTCCCCAGGACTGTGAGAATGTACAAGGAATTTACATTTTAATTCCATGTCTGGCTCCAAGCCCCTCCTTCCATGGAATTAGTTCAGTTTAGGAAACTTTTCACTGTTTGGTGTGTGTTAGTTCTGCTCTGCCTCACATTTTCACTACACATGAGACTCTGCCTCTTCCTTAATTTCCACACACGCACCACTTATAGCACAGCTTTAGTAAGTAAGTGAGACTTAATGGAAGTTTTCAGAGACAGGGACGTACATCACAAGTAATCCCAACAACTCCATCTTCTAAATATATCTAGAACCTGACTGTATCTCACCACCTCCAAATCAACATCACCTCTCACTAGGAATATTGCAACAGCCTCCTAGTGGGTCTCCACTTGCCTCTGTTCTTCACAGAGCACCCAGAATGATCCTTCTAAAATGTCAGTCAGATCAAGTCCCAGTCTGCCCTAAACCCTCCAAATTCTTTCCCATCTCACTCAGCATAAAAGCCTATGGGGTACCTGTTTATAGCTCTCACTACCTTGCTGACCTCATCTCCAGTATTCTTAGCTTTCCTGTCCTGCTCCAGACACAAGAGCTTCCAGACGTTTCCTCAGAAACAAGCACACTCCCTCCTCAGGGTCTTTGCATCTTCTGTTCACTCTGACTGGATCATCCTTTCCTAGATTTGTGTGTGACTTGTTCCCTTGCTTTCTCTAGGTTTCTACCTAATTATCGGTTTATGAGCAAGATTCCCTGACCCCACATCTGAACACAGATATGAGAACACTGCCTACATGTAGTAGACACTCTAAAAATTGTGGAAGAATAAATAAATGAATTCAAAATTGAAAAGTTAGAAATCTTGGTTCTTAAAATATAGCCCCTAGGCATCTCAACAACTTCATCTCAGCCTCCTCCCATATTGTGCAGATTCAGTCATCACTTTCCCTCTGCGTGTCTCTTTGGCCATTTCTGTTTCTCCTGTGCTTCTTCCCTCTCAAGAACATGGTTTAGCTACATGATTTATTGCTTGTGAAACCTGAGAAAAGATATGATTTCCTTATTATAAATTACAGATAAGAATTATACCTCCATGAGTGGTGCTGTTGTGAAAATTAAGGGAGTTAATACATGGAAGACACATCGACCAGGCCTGGCACATAGTAAGTGCTCAGTAAATAGTCAGAGGAAAAATTTAAAACAAAAACTTCTCTTATTTTTTTGCACAGAGCAATTCATATCATTCCACACTCTAAATCTAGCTCAGCTCCAAACCCAGCTTTGATTATCGAAACCCATCAAGACATGCCACAGAACCAAAGCACTTTTTATCCAAGTAGTACCCAACCACTTAGAAGGGAGAACACAAAAAACATAACCAAACTAGAGGTCAGGGAAGTCTTCTTCAAGGAAGTGATGGTTATCCAAGACCTAGACAATAAGTAGGAATTGCACACTGAAGAGAAAAAATTCCCAGGCCAAAACAGCAGTGTGTGGGAAAGCCCAAGGAGCGAGAGTATGGTCTGCTCCAAGCTCTGAACATGGAGCTCAAATTTGTACCATAAGGTCAGAGCAAAGGCCAGGAACCAGATGATCCCAGAAAGATGGTCTGGAGCTAAATTTTGGAGCTCTGTAATCTGAATGCAAGATTTTGATGTTATCTCAAAGGGAAGGGGAAGAAGCCATTGAACCTTTTATATTTGATAACAATATCTGACTTGCCTTACTGAAAGATCATTACAAATGCAGGTCGTAGAAGGGATCAGACTCATGTGGCATCTACTAGCAGGTCACCAGGTAGCTGGGCAAGAGAGGAAAGTATCAGTGGAGAACAAAGGCCATAAGCGCCCATACTCTATCCAGGCATTTCTTTGTGACCCCTCAGGGTAGCCCTTCATCCACATCTCACAGTAAATAATGGCACCACTATAGCCCATAAGTCTTTTTGAGTCAGATAGAGATGGCCTTTTCTCAAGATTCTTATTGCCTGCCATCTGCTGGGAAACTATTTGATTCCCTTGCTAAAAGGCAAGTGCTTCCTTAATAATAAGTAAGAGTATTTCCTGGACATAATTCTTGAATGCTTCTTTCTCCTGTTATGCACCGGGGCCATTTCTTTTCACACACATGTCTCTGTCTCTACAAGCCTCTCTACTTTTATGTTAATCCAGGACTCTAAAGAAATATTTGGCAGCTAGCGACTGAATCAAATAATTCATGTTACATTTCATTAATTTTGGCAAATCTAATTTGTGTTGGCTGTGAGTGACAGCCATCTAGCACTGTGCCCCTGGAAAATCCCTTGTGTCCATGAAATTGATGTAATTCCACTTGTGAACCCAGGTTCCCAAGGCACTGCTCCCACTAGGTGCTACCCTGAATTCTTATCTTTTGTATCTGTGTTCCCTTAGAGAGATAATCTGCTTCCACTTAGAATGATTTATTTTTGCCAAAGTGCCTGGGGGAACAGCTCAGCATCTAGCTTGCCTGGCCAAAAGTTGATTTGCAGCCCAGAGCTCCAAATTTGAGTCCTTAGAAAGTGGTGTAGTATGATGTGAAGAAGAGTCAATGGGCAGGAAAACTGGCTCGAGGTCTGATCTTCCCGCAGCTAAGTCCATAGCCTCAGGCAAATCTCAGCACTCTCTAAACCTTGATATAAAGAGCAGTGGCTGCACATTATTTCAAATGCAATCTTCCCAGGACTTCTGGCCAGTAATTAACACTAAGGCTGCCCTGGAAGTAGGGCTGGGGTCTGAATTCTGTGCACTCCGCCTCACTCGTCACACTTTACCAGATCCTGAGGTAACACTTCTTGAAGCCAGGCTCTGCCGGACGCCATGGGAAAACTTGGCCAGGTCACCTCAACAATTTCTGCCACTGAAAGTGTCTTTGGTGGTCTTGGCTGTGATTTGCATTCCAGAGCATTAAGTAGAAATGATTACTACAACTTGAATGTTTACTCCTGTGACTACACGATGGCTAGATCACATGATTTCTGTTCTTATTAACTCCATCTCTTGGTCCCTGTGCAATATGACTCAACAAATACTTATTATAAGAATAATAATATGTTATGTTTGAATAACATTTGATAGTTTTAAAAAATTGTTCCTTTCATTTTACTTCACCCTTGTAAAAACCTGCAGGCTCTCTCTCTGATTGACACCCATCTCTGACAGCTGAGAAAACTGAAATGCAAAGTTTTGGTGCCTTGTACAAAGGCATGAGGTCAGAGTTTTGTCTTTGTTGTTGCTATTGTTGTTGTTGGCTGGTGGCAATCATAAGTTGCTCCATTTTAGAAGGGATTTTCAATAATACGGAGAAAATTATCTTTCAACATCTTACAATACCTTTACAATATCCTTCCTTTTTTATCTTGCAAGAAAAAAATAGGTAAATAATTAGATATCAGGACTACTAAAATTCAAATTAAAATCAAAATAAAAGATGAAGGCCAGCAATGAGGAAGAAGAAAGATGCACATGCCATAGGTCACTTAGCTACTAAGAGGAAGAGAAAGGACTGCAGCCAAGCTCTCCTGCTCTATGTCCAGGGCTTGCTCCAGTCCACTATGCCTGCCTTTCATGCTCAATGCACTGCTCTAGTGCAATTGGGAATGCAGATGAGCAAATCTCTGCTCTAACCTTCTAATAAGGATGCATGTGACTGGATGGTTGAAAGCCTCTATTCCTTGGGGTACAGACATGAAATGGTCTTATTTTTTCTCATAACT
The DNA here is from genome assembly GCF_001890085.2 of Hipposideros armiger. NCBI lineage: Eukaryota > Metazoa > Chordata > Mammalia > Chiroptera > Hipposideridae > Hipposideros > Hipposideros armiger. The sequence continues at coordinate 2,485,119 of NW_017731474.1, forward strand.
AACATCCAGTCCTGCTCCCTCAACCCCCCTCCCTTGCTGGGTCATCAGTTCTCTTAATAAAATCTCAGTTCAGTCCCATTAACTTTTCATCTCTTTTGGGTATTAGAGTACTCTTATGTTGGCTCTTCAGGAGTCAGTCCCCTTGTTAAAATCTAAATCTCACACTTGATTCATGCCATGCCCTCCTCCTCTACCAAAGGCAGGCTGGACAGGAGTCTCCAGGCCCAGGCTTGAGCCATAGAAAATGCTTGTTGCTTTGCAGGTTGTCCCATGGCTACCCCTCTCATGAGTCCACCATCTCTCTCCCGACTCTCTTTCCTTGTCTAGAATCATTGGGGGCTGCACTGGGTCACTAGCATAGCAATTTTCAGGCAAGAAACCATCATCAGTCTCCAACTCAGGGGAAGAGAAAGACAGTTTGGACACTAGAAATATTTATGGAGATATAAGAAGATGAGATCCTCTTTCCAAATTGTTCTCTCCCAACAGCCAACCTCTTCCTCTCTCCTCAGGTTTCCTCTTTCAGGAAGGATGGACAGGGGAGAGGGAGGTGGTATTGATGGAGACTGTTACCGTCAAATACACCACCTGGACGCACTTGCAGGAGATGCCTGGTCCTAAAAGTGGAAAGTTCTATTGGGCACCTAGTGTGATTCCTGAAAATCTGGAAAAGTTCAATGAGAAAGAAGTTTTATCCTGTTAGAAATGCCTGGAAGTAAATATTAAAATTAACTGAAAACACAAGAGAGTTAGAAATTAAATTCAAATCTGAAAACCTTCAGCCAAAGGTACAAAGCTAATTTTGGTCTTAATGTTAAGGGCAGGGCTAGGCTAGGGTGAGGTGAGTGAGGCCCTTGCCTCAGGCACAACATTTAAGCAGGTGCCAGAAAGCTCAGTAATCAAGATTACTAATATTTCAGTGCAATATTTTTTAAAATAAGAAGTAATACAAAAAATCCAGAATGAATAAAATAAAATATCAGAATTTTAAATAAAGAAGCATCAGTAGAATTGACTTTTTTTTTTTTCTTTTTGCCTCAATCTCCAACGTGGCTCAGCCTGGCACCAGTTTAAGCAAATAATAAAATGAATGGGGATGTGATAGCTCCAGGCCCAAACGTCAGCTCATCTCTGTGACAAGTAGAAGAATTGAAAACACAGGCTGAAGTGAAGGAGAAAACACTTGAATAGAAACCTAAAGAAGTAAGGTTGTGCAATTTCAGAGGCTGGGGATGCTGGTGAATGTTCTTGGACAGTCTATGAATATTTAGGGTTTTCTGTTCTCTACCTTGTCCATAAATCCCGCATCTCTACCATCTGCTTCAACCTGGTCCAGAACTCACCTGAGAGAAGACCAAAGCTATCATCTCTAGTCTCATACCCTGGACCTCTGTATTTCTGGATTGAGTCTATTATCTGTGTATGAGCAATTCCCAGACAGTAAGTCTTCAACACTTGTGTGTGTGTGTGTGTGTGTGTGTGTTATTATTTATTTATTTATTTTTAATTTTTATTAAAAATATAGCTAACATACAATATTAGATCAGTTTCAGGGGTATACCATATTATTCAACATTTATATACCTAAAGAAGTAATCACCAAGATAAGTCCAGCAACCATCTGACACTGTACCACGCTATCACAATATTATTGACTATGTTCCCCATGCTGTATATTACATTCCCATGACTATTTGTCTTATACCTGGAAATTTGGACCTCTTACTCCCTTTGCTTTCCCCCCCTTTTTAAATTTTTAATTACAGTAGACATTCAATATTATTTTACATTAATTTCAGGTGTATAGTATAGTGATTAGACATTTATATAATTTAAGAAGTGATTCTCCTGACTAGTTTCAAACCCACCTAACACTATACACAGTTATTACCATATCATTGACTATAGTCCCTATGCTTTATTTTATATCCCCATGACTATTTTATAACTACCAATTTACCAATTTACTTTTAATCCCTTCACCTTTTTCACCCCCACCCCCCAACTCCTCCTCCCATCTGGCAACCATCAAAATGTTCTCTGTATCTGTGTTTGTTTCTGTTTTGTTTGTTGATTTTCCTCTTAGGTCCCACATATAAATAAAATCACATTGCATATGCCTTTCTTGGTCTGATATACTCCAATCAGCACATCCTCCAGGTTCATCCATGCTGCTGAAGATGGCAAGAACCCATTCTCTTCCATGTCCAAGAAATACTCCATTGTATAATACGTATATATGTACCACCTCTTCTTTATCCATTCATCCATTGATGGGCACCCAGGCTGCCTCCACATCTTGACCATTGTAAACATTGCTGTAATGAACATATGGATGCATGTAACTTCAAAGTAGCATTTTGACTTTCTTCGAATAAATACCCTGAAGTGGGATTACTGGGTCCTTCATTGTCTCTTTTTATAGACTTTCTTTAAAGTCTATTTTGTCTGGTATAAGTATTGCTGCTCCAGATTTTTTGGTTTTATTTATTTCCATTTTCATAAAGTAGTTTTTCCCATCCCTTTACTTTCTATCTGTGTGTGTCTTCTAATCTGAAATGAGTCTCTTGTAGGCAGCATATGTAAGGGTCTTATTCATTCAACCTCATATGTTTTTATATTGGAGTATTTAATCAATTTACATTGAAAGTCATCATTGATAGATAGATATGTAGCTATTGCCATTTTATCATTCACAATTTTGATTTTTTTTCCATCTTAAAGAAGTCTTTCTAACATTCCTTGTAGTACTGGTTTGGTGATGATGAACTTCTTTAGCTTCTGCTTGTCTGAGAAGCTCTGTATCTGTCCTTTGAATTTAAACAATAGCCTTCCTGGGTAGTGTAGTCTTGGTTGTAGGTCCTTTCTTTCTATCCTTTTGAATATTTTGTGCTAATCCCTTCTGGCCTGCAGAGTTTCTGTTGAGACATCAGTTGACAATCTTATGGGAGCTCCCTTATAAGTTACTAGTTGCCTTTCTCTTGATACTTTTAGGATTCTCTCTTTGTCTTTCACCTTTGCCATTTTAATTATAATGTGTCTTGGTGTAGGCCTGATTGGTTTCATCCTGTTTGGACTCTGCACTTCCTGGACTTCTATGTCTATTTCATTTGCCAGGTTAGGAAAGTTTTCCGTAATTATTTCTGCAAATAGGTTCTCAATCTCTTGCTTTTCCTCTTCTTCTTTTGGTACCCATATGATGCAAATATTGTTATGCTTGATTGTTGTCCCACTGATCTCTGAAACTATCCTAATTTTTTTTGGATTCCTTTTACTTTTTTCTGTTCCAATTGGGTGTTTTTTGCTACCTTGTCTTGCAAATTGCTGATTCTATCCTCTCCTTCAATTCCTTCTAGTGCATTCTTTCTAGTGCATTCTTCATTTCACTTATTGCAGTCTTCACTTCTGACTGGTTTTTTTTTATGGTTTCTATATCCTTTTTTATGCTTGCTATCTCTTTGTTGAAGTTCTAACTAAGTTCCTTGAGCATTCTTGTTTTCTTATTTTTTTTTCTTTAGCTGAGCCATCCTGCCACCTGTTGGCAGCTCAGCGACAGCTCAGCTCAGGCCATGAATCAAACCCGGGACCCTGTTGCTCAGAGCTCAAACTCTTGAGTGAGTTCTTAACCAACTGAGACACTGAGCTGGCCCTCCTTGAGGATTCTTGTAACCATTGTTTTGAACTCTGTCTCTTATAGATTGCTTATCTCCATTTTGTTTAGTTCTTTTTCCGGATTTTTCTCCTTTTCTTTGAGACACATTTCTTTGTTTCTTCATTTTGGCTATCTCCCTGTTTTTATTTCTATATATTAGGTAGATTTGCTATGTCTCCCAGTCTTGGCCGGGTGGCCTTATATAGTAGGTGCCCTGTAGGGCCCAGTGGGAGTCTCTCTGGTCACTTACTCTGGGTGCACCAAGAGTGTCCCTTGTGTGGGTTGGGTGTGTCCTGCTGTTATATTTGAGCCTTGATTGCTGTTGGCAGGTCAGTGGGTGGGACTGACCCTTAGGCTGATGGCTGTGGGGTTTGGCCACATCCATAGCTTACTGGCTGCTGTGCAGGGGCTTACCCCACTGAGTGGGATTTGCTCCAGTGGGCTCTGATGCCTGTTGAGACCACCCTTTGGGTTTGCTGTTTGTGGTGCTAATTGAGCAGTGTTCTGCTGTGGTCTGAAGCTAATCTCAAGTATATTGATTCTGGGGCCTCTTGCAAGAGACTCTGGTGCAGGCCCAGGTCACCCATTGCCTGTGACTGTTTGGGGACTGCCTGATAGGAGCTATAAAGGGATCTGTAGATTTTGCTGCCTGTGCTTCACCTGGAGGCATGTGGGAGAGGCCATGCTATGAACCAAGGACATCTGATACCAGTAACAGGCTTGGAGTAGGTCTGCAAAAAGTCAGGACACTCCGAGGCCTTCTGCCACTTGCCGGCTCCCTTAAGGTTCAGCCTCTAGTAGAGCCTCATGCAGTATGCAAGTTGAGTGAGGCAGGGTCTCAGGGAGTCACTAGAGTGGGAAGAGTTGTGATTACCAGGTTAATGTAAACTCTGGTTTGGTGCTAGCGCTGAGCCTGGAGCAATTCAGCAAAAATCTCAGAGCCCACCAAGGCCAGTCACCATTTGCTGGTAGCCTGCCAGACTCCAGTAGTTTTCTAAGAAAGAGTGCAATGCGCGGGGCTGGCTGCTCAGGGAAAAAGAGCCTCTAGTGTTGGAGGTGTTGGGCAGGGTGGTGTTCCAATGAGTTAGCAGGGTGGGGAAGCTCACCAGGCCAATCAAATTCAGATTTGGCTGTGGTGGGGTCAGACTCAACACAGGAAAGATGGCGCCAGCCTGCTGGCTGCACTGGAGGAGGACCTCACATAGCGAAAAATGCTGACTATCCTCCAGTCCTCCCCCTAAGCCACACACCTCAGCCTGCCTCCCTCTCCCCCCATTCCCCATATGTCTCTGATGCCTCCCAAGTCACTGTCCCTCTGCTAGAGCTCAAGGTGAGTGCCTGCAAGCAAATGAGTCTGTGCTCGGGCCATTTCAGAGGACATATGAATTTTCCAAAGCCTTCTGTCCCACCCAGATGGTCAGAATCCCCATTGTCTTTCACAGCCAGATGTTGGGGATCCTCTTTCTGTCACCAGTACTCTGGGCTGAGGAGCCTAGTTTGGGGGCCTGGGGTGCCTCTCTCTTCTGGGAGGAATCTCTGTGGCTGAGAGGTTTGGGGCCTGTTCCACTTCTCCTACCAGTCTTGACATGGCTTCTTGTTTATATTTTTAGTCATAGGACTTCAGTTTAGCTAGACTTCAGGATCAATCTCCAGGTTGACTGTTCCATAATTTAGTTATAATTTTAATGTGTTCATGGAAGGATGTAGGTGCAGTGTTTATCTACTCTGCCATCTTGGATGTGTGTGTGTGTGTGTGTGTGTGTGTGTGTGTGTGTGTGTGTGTTAAAGAAGTAAATAGGAAGAGGTGGGATTACCACACAGCTGGCACTCAAACCGCTTTGAAAGTGCAGAGCTGGGCAGCTGGCTGCTGGAGGCTGGACCTACCCTGTCCTCTATTGTTAAATAGACTGATACTGGTAGGAACTAGAAACAAAAAGGAAGTCACTTCTCCCCTTGTCCTGCCTTCGAAACCCCCTCTTGTGACCCCATTGGCAGAACCTAACCAGAAGCAAGCTGATAAGTTCACCTGGGAAAGGTGTTTTGCAGACCCAGCTGTAGTATCACTGAGAAGAGTGGTGTATAGAATATTAAGCTGGGAGCTGGGAGGCAATAGGCAAAAAAGTAGAACATGGGAAGAAAAGGACAGCACGGCAGGCAGAAATGGAAGAAATAACATGGGAGGCGAAGCAAAAAGATCAGGTTAAGTTCATGCCCCTGTGTGGCTAAAACATATGGTTCTGGGGGAGAGCATACAACAGGTTTATAAGACTAAGACAGGAGACAGAGTTCATGTTGTAAAGAACCTCAAATGCCATTTTAAAGAGATTTTATTCTTTAGTTATTAGAGAAGCATAGAAGAATTTTGTTGTTGTTAAGTGCTCCAGCCATGTTTAAGTAGAATAAACACATTTACTGTCTGTCACCTCAGGATATGACACTCAAACATATTCTCGCAAGTGGTTTCCATATCTTCATTCACTTTGGTAGCCATAACTTTGTGACGGGACATGCTGGGTGACTGTGGAGTGGGAGTGATGACACGTTCTTTCCTCGTATTCCTCACCTGGGGGCACTGAGGCAGAAGGACAGGTGAGGAGGAGTCAGAGCATCACAGAGAAGGTTTAGACCATGGGGATAGGAAGGGGTGGGAGGACAGAGAACTGCGAGCTCATTTACTGAAGGATTCTCGCCTTTTTCATTGAAAGAGTTAAAGTATATGGTGTCAGAGAAAATTGCAGCACTCAATTTTTTATTAGTACTGTGGTCTCTACAATAGATGTTACTAAAAAAAAAAAATTAAAAACTAAATCTTTTTGAAGACCTGCCTGCCATGTATCTTCAAATCCCTAGAATTTCAGCTCTTAAAAATAATAAATGACTCTGAGCAAGAGCAAATAATTTATTCCCTGCATCCATGGTCAATCATTTAGAATGTTTTCTTTTTAATTAAGCACTGTATATAAATGTAAATTCATGGACTGACCTTGCAAAAATGATATCGTTTTATTTTAAAGGGACTATTTCTCTGTGTGTCACTATTTCTCTCTTCCCTCTCTGCTTTCGTAAGTGTGAGTGTCACTGTTTCCTTTACTGCCATATGTAACATGCAAAAAGATGGCAAACTGCAAATCCTTCAACTAGGGTCATTGGGCTTATTGGGATCTTCTCATTTTCACCCAGTGGAATTGTCTCTACAAGAACTTTCCACTAGGAGAACAGGTGAAAAAGAAAAAAGAAACAATGTAAAGTGTAGTGTTCTGGATGGGAAGTTTCCTTTATCCCAATAGATTAGTATTGATTTTTGTCAGTGGACATAAAATAATTAATCAGGGAAAGTGTGTCCTCTAACTAACTTGAGGGAAATCAGTGTAATGGGGTGGCCACTTGTTGCAATAAGATGGTGAGATGTTGCCTCTTTGCTAAAGCAGAAAGAGAACTGTGGAGTCAGGAAGGAAAGAATTGTCTGTCCTGCCAGAGGGTGTGCACCATTCATCATGCTGACTGGGCTGTCACACCAGTGCGAGGGCCCTGGAGAGCCCTGACCGTGATATTGAAGGTTGGTGCCAATTTATGGCAACACAAATGCGTTGAACAGAAAAGAGATAGCTCCTAATCTCTTCAATTTTCTTACATTACCCTGAAGGCCAGGGAATTAAATGAAACAGTAGCTGATGACAACTTTAGAGGGTCCTGAATGCATGACAGGAAAAGTATTAAAATAGCTCAATAGTTTTATTGTATATATGTGTTAATCTTGTCCCTGAAAGAGGAACAAGGGTAGAAAATGCTGCCTTTTGGTTATATCTATTCCTTAGGGAGAAGATGATACACTAATTCTGTTTGCTTGTCAGAGATTCATCAACGGGAAACAACAGTAGAAATAGAGAACACAAAACATAAGAAGACAACCTGAAGCCACGCATATTATCTGCATAATATAATTCAAAATTGGTGTGACTTTATGACTTATAGTGAATCCATTTGTCTGCTCCTGCCAGCAGCATGTATCAGGAGAATATCTTTTAAAAGGTGAAAATTAACCCCTGGTCATATTAGGTGAAACAGTCTCTAAGTATAGGCTCTCTATATACATGTGTTTGGTTTGGATAGGATTCAAACATCCAAGCCATTCCAGGGCCATGGGTCACAGAAACCGAGCAAGTCCAAAGCCAAACAGGCCCTACTAGGCAGGCTTTCTCAGAATCATATTCCGTTTTCCAATTTACTAAATTATTGGTGAATGCCTACTAAGTTCTAGGAACTAAATCAAGTACTAGAAATACAAAATTCCAGATGTTGTTGTTCTTGTCCTTAAGGGTAATTTATTAAAGAGCAGTAATATAAGAAACAGTTAAGAGCTTCAGCTTGGGGTTTAAATAACCTGTTTCAAATTCTGATGTAGATACTTGTTAACGGTGCATGTTTGGGTAAGTTATCCTTGGTAAGCTGTATCCTCTTCTGACCCAGAGAGGAAGTGTGAGGAAGTGTATAGTAAGCATTCACCAAATGTTCACTTTTATTAGCTATTAATGTAATGTGTGAAAAGTTATAGTAACACAGTTGAAGAAACATCTATTATAATTCTATGAAGGAAGGAGAGCTAAAACAAGGAGGTGTGATATTTGATCTATGTTTTAAAATATGAATAAAAGTTGCCTGCCAGAAGTGGCGACCTTAAGAGCCTGAAGATATCAGTTCAACTCAACTAACTCAGTCAAGTAGTTCTGTCCCTTAGTTAGAGCATGGAAATCAGAGGCCAAAATCAGAGTGAAAATGAGAGCATCTGTGCTAATATAGAAATGTCACTTCATGCAAAGAGAAAATTACTATTCTATGACCACAGGCCATACCCTCAAGCCCTACTTAATGGACACTGATGATCAGTGGGCTGTTTGAGGGTTAATAGGGTAGGCTAAACCCATAGAGAGTTTGTCATTATCAGAAATTGCTAAAGATCACAAGTATTGTCTTTCTACAATACTTGGAAGTTACCAAATTAATACATCAGGAGACACTTTATTCTATTTTTATGTAAAACTATGATCATAGGAAAATTTCAAGTTGAAGCACACATCATTCAATGTATTCAATAAATATTTTTTTAATAGCTCTTATGTACCAGTGCCAAGCCCTGAGGATACAAAATAAAAAACAACATAATCCAATATCTACAATTTTCCTTTTAAAAGGAAAAGCTTATAGACCTGAGTTCATTGAAGCCGATGATATAAAATTCATAATGCAACCGAGTCCCATTACAGTTTATAAATACCCAAGAGGAAAGAATGGACAGACTTTCTAATAATGCATGAAAACAATAAAAGAAATTGATCAAGGAAATAATGTATGTCTAATAACACAAGAATAACAAACTTCACTGCATTATTAAAAAGAGATTATAAGTAAAAATATAGTACACCACAAATACAAATAGATTTTAAAGGGTTAATATCTATTATCAACTTTTTATGTTGATGAGACACATGCACTCATATTAATGAGACCCTGCTAGAGTCCAAGGACAGAAAACACAAAAAGCTTGAAAAACACTATATGGAAAAAGTCAACCTTACTAGTAATCAAATGAATGCAAATTAAAGTGAGGTACTATTTTTGTCTATCAAATTAACAAAAGAAAATAAAGGGTAATCTCATATACTGATGAGGATGTGGTGAGACAGATGTTTTCATACACTGCCGGTTGTCAGTAAATTGTAATGACCTTTCAGAAAAGTAATTTGGCAATATGTAATAAGAATCTTAAAATTAATCCTATTGTCTGGTACTATAATTTTACTAGTAAGATGTATCGTAAGAAATTGTTGAGTTTTGGGTAATGATTTATATACAAAAAAAATAAAAGTTCCAACTATTTTTATGCTAGTAAAAAATAAATAAAAGTGATAATAACATAGGTATCTCCAGCAGTAAAATAGTTCAATAAATTCTGGTATACTCTCCTGCTGAGACACAATATGCTCTTTTGAAAAGGGAAATTTTAGAAAGTCTTGTGATGCAACATTTTAGGGGAAAAAGACAAGTGCAGTATATGGAGATTTTAGTCAGCAAACTAAGCCAAGAAAAAGAAGGTGTTACTACTGTGCACAGATAAATTGAAAATAAAAAATAATCTAAGATAAATTATTTGTAATAACGAGAACATTTAGCAAAATTCTTGAATATGAAATCAATATATAAATACAAAAAGCATTTTAATTTTCAAGTAATAAATATGTGGAAAAGGTAATTTAAAAAGAGACACCATTTGTAATAGGAATGAAGAATGAAGACTGAATCTTATAAAGTGTATGTAAGAACTTTGAGGAGAAATTTATAAAATATATAGTGAATGCGTTAAAGATAACTTACATAAAGACAGTCATATACTTTGTTTATATATAGTAAGATTCACTATTGTAGAGATGTTAGCATTCCTCAAACTGTTTTATGAATTTAGTGAAATTTGCATTACAATTCCAACAGAAAGTTGACAAAACAACTCAAATGTTTATGTGGGGAAAAAAGGCAAGAATAACCAAGACATTCTTGAAGTAAAAAAACACCTAGCATGGAAGGTATGTGGGAAAGAAAAAAATGACCTGGGGTAGTTGGGTATCTAATAATATAATATGGAATTGAATCTATACCTCATTCTACATATAAAATTTAATGCACAATGGATAAGTAAAATGTCAACAGCAAGACTTTAAATCTTTTAGAAAACAAAACAAAAGAACATTTTTATGTCATCAAGTCAGGAAAAGATTCCTTCAATAAGACATATAAAAGCACAAGCCATAGTGGGAAAAAAATTGATATACCATATCTCGCCATTTATAATATGCACTTTTTTGCCCAAATTTGTGAATGAAAAATAAGGATGCACATTATAAATGGGTAATACTAATTCCGTATCTATATAAATGTTTTAATTCTTTTATTTAAGCTTATAAGTCAAAAGTGTAACTCTGGAAATCAGTAACGATATCCAAATGCAAAATAATACCCTGGAATATGATAATCAATTTTGTTGAACTTACTATGAACTTGCAGCAACAAAGAGATCTTGGCCTTCTATGATGCATAAATATCCTAAATTTGTTACTGGTACATAAAATTTCTTGTACCCTATATCTGTTCTTGTGTTTTGTAATTATTTGTTACATGAAATTTCTTGTACTATAATATGTTAAAAAATAAATGCTAAAATTCCTTTCTAATATAAAAAAACAAGTACTTAAATATAAACAAAAATTTGAATTAAAAAATTAAAACAAAAGATGTTTTTCCCTGAAAGTTTGGGCCAAAAACATGGGTTTGCATTATACAAGGCAAAATATGGTATTCAGCTACATTAAATTTTAAAACTGCTGTTCATCAAAAGAAATCATTTTTAAAGTTTTTAGAAGTCCATAACCTGGATTTTAAAAGATGCTTGCAACCTATATAGCTGGCAAAGAATTAATTTCTAGAATCGATAATGAACCCTTAAAATGTAATGAGAAAAAGAAAAAAAAAAGCCCTAATAGAAAAATGGCTCAAAGGACATGAATAGGCAATTCATAGACTTGGAAACAGGAATGGCTGCCAATGTATGAAAAGATGTCCAACTTCAGAAGTAGTCATGGAAATGCAAATTAATGAGATCAATTTACAGGCACTCCAGTGCAGCAAAAATTTTAAAGAATGATGAAATCAAATTTTGGTGAGGATGTGGAACAATAGCAACTCATCCTTTTGGAGGGGTTGTGAATTGGTAAAGTTAAAGATGTGATTTAAATCAATACAGGCTTACCTCAGAGATATTGCAGGTTGAGTTTCAGACCACCACAATAAAGTAAGTATCACAGTAAATCAAGTCACAGGACTGTTTTGGTTTCCTAGATAATATAAATATTATGTTTACACTATATTTTAGTCTATTAAATGTGAAATAGCATTATGTCTAACAAACAATGTACATACCCTAGTTTAAAATACTATATTACTAAAAAATGCTAGCCATCATCTGAGCCATTAGCGAGCTGTAATCTTATTGCTGGTGGAGGGTCTTGTCTTGATGGCTGCTGACTGATCAGGGTGATAGGTGCTAAAGGTTAGGGTGGCTGTGGCAATTTCTTAAAATAAGACAATCAATGTTTGACATATCAATTGATTTTTCTTTTCACAAACAATTTCCCTGGAGCATATGATACTATTTGATCGCATTTTACCCACAGTAGAGCTTCTTTCAAAATTGAAGTCAGCCTTCTCAAACATTGGTGCTGCTTTATCAACTGAGTTTATGTAATATTCTAAATCTTTTGTTATCATTTCAATAATATTTACAGTATCTCCACCAGGAGTAGATTTCATCTCAAGAAACCACTTCCTTTGCTCACCCGTAGTAAGAATTCATTAAAGTTTTGTCATGAAATTGCAGCAACTCAGCCACATTCAGGCTCCACTTCTAATTCTAATTCTCTTGCTATTTCCACCACATCTGCAGTTACTTCCTTCACTGAAGTCTTGAATCCCTCAAAGTTATCCATAAGGGTTGGAATCAACTTCCTCCAAACTCCTGTTAATGTTGATATTTTGACCTCTTCCTGTGAATCAAAAATGTTCTTAATGGCATCTAGCATGGTGAATCCTTTCCAGAAAGTTTTCAGTTCACTTTGCCCAGATCCATCAAAGGACTTATTATCTACAACAGCTATATACCTTATGAAATGTATTTCTTAAATAATAAGACTTGAAAGCCAAAATTACTTCTTGATCCATGGACTGTAGAATGGATGTTGTGTTAACAGGCATGAAAACAACATTAAACTTGTGTATCTCCATCAAAGCTCTTGGGTGACAAGGTGCATTGTCAACAAGCAGTACTATTTTAAAAGGAATCTTTTCTTTCTTTACAGTAGATCTCAGCAGTGGAGACTGTTGAGAAGAAAATATTCAGTAAACATTGTTGTAAACAGATGTACAGTCATTCAGGCTTTGTTGTTTTCTTTATAACGCACAGGCAGAATAGATTTAGTGTAATTCTTTAGGGGCCTAGGTTTTTTTTGGAATGGTAAATGAGCATTGGCTTCAACTTAAAGCCACCAGCTGCATTAGCCCCTAACAAAAGAGTCAGCCTGTCCTTTGAAGCTTTGAAGCCAGGCATGGGCTTCTCTCCTCTCTAGCTATGAAAGTCCCAAACTACATTAAAACTTGCAGCTTCACCTTCTACTTGTATGTTATGGAGATGGCTTTTTTCCTTACACCTCATGAACCAACTTCTGCTAGTTTCATACTTTTCTTCTGAAGCTTCCTCACCTCTCTCAGCCTTTGTAGAGTTGAGGAGAGTTAGGGCCTTGCTCTGGATTAGGTTTTGGCTTAAGGGAATGTTGTGGATGGCTTGATCTATCCCAACCACTAAAACTTTCTCCATATAAGCAACAAGGCTGTTTTGCTTTTTTATGATTTTTGTGTTTACTGGAGTAACACTTTTCATTTCCTTCAAGAACTTTTCCTTTGCATTCACAACTTGGCCGTATGATGCAAGAGGCCTAGCTTTTAGCCTCTCTCAGCTTTCAACATGCCTTCCTCACTAAGCTTAATCATTTCTAGCTTTTGGTTTAAAGTGAGAGATGTGCAGCTCTTCCTTTCATTTGAACACTTAGAGGCCATTGTAGGGTTATTTATTGGCCTAATTTCAATATTACTGTGTCTCAGGGAATAGGGAGGCCTGAGGAGAAGGAGAAGGGTGGGGCGATGGCCAGTTGGTGGAGCAGTCAGAATACACACAACATTTATCGATTAAGTTCACCATCACTTATGGTCATAGTTTCTAGTGCCACAAAACAATTACAATAATATCAAAGATGTACTTTACTAATCATTGTCACCCCAATAAATTTAAATATAAAAAAAAATAGATCATTGGGCCGGCCGACTGGTGCATTGCTTAAGAGTTGGCTTGGGATGCCAGCTCTGAGCAGCAGGGCCCTGGTTCGGCTCCCACATTAGGACCAGTGATGCTGCGCCCTCTACAGCTAAGATGGTAAACAACAGCTCGACCTGGAGCTGGGCTGCCGTGATTCGCCGGCGACAGCGTAGGCTGCAGTGGGGCTGCAGTGGGCTGCCATGAGCTACCGTGAGCGGCTGGTAGCCGGCATGAGCTGCCAAGGGCCGCCGTGAGCCATTGTAAGCAGCCATCCAATGGCTGGCGAGCGACTGCCTCACCCAGGAAGAGCACAATGATAATACTAACATGGGCTAGTGAGGCGACATCCTCCACTACTAGACCAAAGAACCAAAGGACAGCAACTTGCCTGTTCCCCTTCCCCGATTCCCCAATAAAATCTTAAAAAAAAAATAGATCACTGATCAGAGGGAACCATAAAATATATAATAATGAAGAAAAATTTTGAAATATTGTGAAAAACACCCAAATGTGACACAGAGACACAAAGTAGCAAATGCTATTTAAAAAAATTTGTGTCAATGGACTTGTTTGACATAGGGTTGCCAACCTTCAGTTTGTAAAAAAAAAAAGCAATGTCTGAAGTACAGTAAAGTGAAGCACAATAAAATGAGGTATGCTTGTAATAGAAGTGAGATTTTAAAAGGGATAGGAATTACTACAAAGAGTGAAAAATATAGATAATGTCCCCCAAAAAAGAAGTTTGAAGTGCTAGAAGGACAACTAGCAACTAAATTATTTCTGTTTAATTCATAATTCACATCTTGGGCAAGAATAATCGCTGTCTTAATTTATCCTCTGACAGTTTTTTAAAATAGAATCTTTTAAGGATTCCCCCCCCCCAGGAGTTTATATCTCTAGCTTTATAATGATCACGGTAGTGGACACCAGTTGTTTTATCTATCTCAGAATTCCTTTGAGTAAGGCACTTCCTCTTCTGGGACATATTAGCTCCTCTGTACAGGCATTCTGGGCTGACATTATTTTAACAACCTCTGCTTCACTGGAGATAGATTGTTCAGGGACTGGGAACTTGATGTCAGAGGTAATAAGTCTCAGCCCTTCTATGGTTACACACAGGCTAAAAGTCATAAGCCTCATAGTTATTGGCAGCTGTGTTTCCACTAATGTGGAAAAATCTAGACAGAGAGAATAAAGTTTGTACATGTGGAGAAGAATAGATGAAAAAAAGAGATACATATTTTTAAGAGATTGTAAGTTCCTATACTGAAGCCTAGGTACAAACTCACCCTATTGTGCTTTTTTTTTTTTTTTAAAGATTTTATTGAGAAATTGGAGGAGGGGAACAGTGTTGGGGGATTGGGGAAGGCGACCAGCCAAGTTGTTGTTCTTCAATCTTCGTTGTGGAGGGCGCCAGTCGCCATCTGGCTGCCCGTTGGCAGCTTGTGACCTCTAAGCTCAAGGTGCTATGTTCAATCTTAGTTGTGGGTGGGGTCGACTCCCATGCAGGAGTCAAATCTGGTAGCCTTGTTGTTAAGAGCGCACACTCTATCCACTGAGCCATCCGGGCAGCAGTTCAGCTCAAGGTGCCAAGTTCACTGTTACTTGCAGGTGGGCATAGCCCACCATTGAACAGGCAATCTTGTTGTTACATTAGCTGAGCAATCCTGCCACCTGTTGGCAGCTCAGCAACAGCTCAGCAACAGCTCAGCTTGGGCACAGCATCACTGGCCCACGTGGGAATCGAACCCACAGCCCTGTTGCTCAGAGCTCGTGCTCTTAAGCCAACTCTTAACCAACTGAGCCACTCGGCTGGCCCCCTATTGCACTATTATTATGTGAGCCAGTATATTCCTTTTGGATCTAAGCTAGTCTCAACGAAGTTTTTATCTTGCAATCTAGAAATTCCTAATAGTTAATTTGAATTTATAATCAACTTGCCAGATTTATCATATGGCCAATTTTGTTTTTAAATAAATACCTCAAAATGTGAATGAGGAAAGGCAGTTCTTATGAGACTAAGTTAAAATTGATAAATACAGTAACATTTATATTTGAAAAATAGAATGTTTATTTTAGGCTATTTTTACAAGTATATATGATAAAAAGAAATCAATTACAGTGATCATTTCTGAGAGACATTTGATGTGTCATAAACTAGTCTTTTTTGTAATATTGTCTCTGCTATGTACTTTTTAAGTAGTCTTCATTCTTCTAGCATTGGAGCTACAAATAGCTACCATCATTTTAAAAGATTACTTTATATCATATACTCTTTCAATGTTATAAATATTATAAATAACTCAAAGTTGAGGTTAATTGGAATTCCTGGAGCAATGAGACTACAAAAAAAAAATCTAGTAGAAATTTAAATCCGAGCGACAGAATGGAAAAAAATATATAATGCATACATCTAACAGACAAAGAGTATAACATCAAAAATACATATTTTTAAATCCTGCAAATCAAAAATCAACAAATAGAAAAATCTGAATGAATATGAACAAAAAATATGAACATACAAGTCACAAAAGAAAAAGTACAAATAGCTTACAAATACATGAAAGTATACTTAATCTCCTTGGGAGTCAAGAAATGGTAAAATAAAGCAGTTATACATCATTTTTCAATCATTGTGTTAAACTATATTTTTCAATCATCATATTAAACTACAATGTAAGCGTTAAATGGCATCATACTACAATATAATAATTGTAATAACTATGAAGCAACTAAAATCATAGTTTAACTGGCAAAAAATAAAATAGTGATATCAAATGTCAGTTACAGTACAGGGACAAAAATATTTTCTCTCTCATTAATAAAAGTACAGTATACAGTCATGTGCCACATAACAATGTTTTAGTCAACAATGGAAGACCGAATATGTACCAGGTTGTCCTATTAGATTATAATGGAGCTGAAAAATTCTTATTGCCTCGTAACATTGTATGCAGCCTTTGTAACAACACAGTGCAAAGCATTATTCATGTGTTTGTGGTGATGTTGGTGTAAACAAACCTACTGCACTGCCAGATGTGTAACAATATAGCACATACAATTATGTATAGTGCATAATACTTGATAATAAATTACTATGTTACTGATGTATGTATTTGCTGTACAACAGTACACCATGTTACACTGGCAGTGGCCCCATATAGCTCGTGTCTACCACATCTCTTGATTTGCATCCTTTTCTCTTGTGCTTGACTTTTATTTCTTCTTGTTTTGTACAGTAACATGCTGTACAAGCTTATAGCCTAGGAGTAATAGGCTATGCCATGTAGCCTAGGTGTGTAGTAGGATATACCATCTAGGTTTGCATAAAATACACTCTATAATGCTTGCACAAGAATGAAATCGCCTAATGACATATTTCTCAGAACATATCCCTGTGGTTAAGCAGTGCATCACTACATTGGGTAAGGTCCTTCAAAGCCAATTTTGCAAGTATCTACTTAAATCTTACATACTTTCTGCACTATAACTCCTTGGGATTCTCTAAAGAAATTTTCACATACATGGGAAAAAAATAACATGCTTAAAGCTGTCCCTTACCACACTGTTAGTGATAGCAAAAACAGAATGTAATCTAAACATCAGTGAGGTGTTAAATTATATTCTATATAAGTGTTACATGTATTCTGTAGACTACTATGCAAGAATTTAAAAGAATGATTGATTTATGAGTACTGACATGGAATATTCTCCACGGCATATAGTTATGTGAAAACTACAACTAACAGAACAGCTATTATAATATATTCAACTATTTTGACTCTTAATAATATATCTTAGTATAAAATTCTAGATTGAATGTTCTTTCCATTCAACACTTCTAGAAATAGAAATCCATTGACTTCTGATATCTAGTTTATATGAAGTCTTCTATCAATTTGTCTGTGTTTTATAGGTCTTTTATTAAAACTGTATTAATTCTAGATGTCTACATTTTTATTGTAATATAACTAGATGTAGATTTATTGTTATTTATCTAGTTCAGCACTTAGTATAAACTCTCAATATGATGACTCATTTTTTCAATAATTAAAAATTCTCAGTTATTTCTTTGGAGTACTATTTCACTTTTGTTCCCTATTCTCTATTGCTGGACCTCCTGTTATAAATATTGTGAAGCCTCTTGCCCCATCCTCATTTTATTTAAATTCTCTTTTACATTTTTTAACCTTTTATTTCTCTGAAATTTGTTCTGGATGATTTATTGTCATATAGCAATCAGTTAATTCTTTCTTTGATTTCAAGTCTTATTATTCTTTTATCATTTTTAGAATATTAAACTTACAGATTTTAAAGTCACTATCAGATTCCTCTATTATTTGGATATTTTTCTTGCATCAATCTTTCCAATTATTGCATTTGTTGCCTGCATTTTTAGGGTTTCTTTTCTCATGCATTTTACAATTTTATTTAATAAATAATTTTGAATTAGAGTTTTCTCATATCCCTTCTTGCCTTGTAGTCTTAAACATGCCTCTACCTAGCCTCTGAAGCCCCCAATATACAACTGTGTCTTACGCTGGTATTCTAGGAGGTCTGTCCTCTATTGGGAATACAGAAAATCCAGTCACTGAGCCAGCAGGCACCTTGGCATAGTTCCTCATTATGTCATCACTTGCTCCCTCTGACCACATCAGTTTTATCACTGAATAAAAACTACATCCTGGGTAGTAGTTACAGCTGTTATCATTCTTCTTTATCCATTTCACATGGAAGACCCAGTTCTTGTCTCCAACCATATGTGCAGGGCACTTTCAATCTACCTACTTGGTGATAGTTTAATTCATGGTCAGCTTTGTCTCTGTGGGATCCCACAATGCAATAACCTGCCACATTAGCCCTTGTCTGCGTCTGTCACATTTCTCTTCCACAAGCTTTTCATCACATATTTTAATCTCTGTTTTGTCATTTATGTCTATTTTTGATTGGGAGTGGATGAGCATTTAAAGCAGGAATTCATAATGCCATTTTCACCAGATCTGTAAAATGAATTGAACAGTTGAAAAGAAAAAAAATATATTCCACTACCTTCTGAGAGAATGGATAAACATTTATAGCAGTTTGACTTATGAGAAGTACTAAAACATTTGATTTGTATCAGAGAGAAAAACTCTGACCTAACTAAATGAAGCTTTTACTGGAAAAAAAAAGATTAATATCAATAAACACAACAAATATATGAAAGTTGACAGAATTCTGCCAAGAAAAAAACAATTGATGTATGTATCACAACTTACCTGAGTTCACAAAGATATTATAAACTGATTGAAAGGACTGAGTAAACTATACATTTCAAAATAAATGTTCCCTATTTGTTTTGTAAATTTGCTCTATTTAATGTCATATACTTTGAGAATTATTATTTGTATAACATACTCAAAATGTTATATTTTGGTATGAACAGGAATATATAAAATCTGAAAGTATCTCGATAGATTCAATGGATGCTTACTGACTTTATTAAATTACTGACCTAAATTAATGTTGCCTTAGCAAATTTAATGAAAAGTACTTGATTGGACTTGTAAATCTTAATTAAATATTGAAAATCTTAATTAAGAATGACTTTTACCCTAAAACAATAAGAAGTGTTGATTAGCATTAATTTTGGTAAGTGTTATCCACAAATGTTGCTACAGAAAATGTAACTTTCTTAACATCAAAAAAAATGAATTAGGGCGGGGCAAGTGGCATGATGGCTAAGAACTGGCTTGGGACAACAGAGGGCCCCGGTTCGGATCCCACATATGAGGGCCAGTGACACTGCCCTCTACAGCTAAGATGCTGAACAACAGCTCAACCTGGAGCTGGGCTGCTGTGAGTCGCCGGCGACGGCGTAGGCTGCAGCCCCTTTGGCAGTGGGTTGCCATGGGCTACCGTGTGTAGCCAGCAGCCAGCATGAGCAGCCAGCAGCCGCTGTGAGCGGACGTCCAGAAGCTAGCGACTGATCTGCCTCACCCAGGAAGAGCCCAATGATGGTGCCAACTTGGGCCAGTGAAGCAACGTCCTCCACAACTAGATTGAAGAACAAAACTTGTCTGTTCCCCTTCCCCCAAATTCCCAGCTCTGTTCCCATCCACCAATTCCCCAATAAAAATCTTAAAAAAAAAAGAATTATTGTAAATTCTCAACAAAGATTTTACCCAATTTTACCCAAATCCAATCTCCTCTCCTGAAAAGAAATCTTCCCTTTCTCTAGCTCTGTGATAGTGTGTTTGAAGGACATTTTATAAAGAGCATGCCATATTATCCTTTGAGGGTATTAGTCTATCCGGTATTCAACCTGGATTAAACAGCCCTGAACTCTCATCTTAATTTTTTCCCTTACATTCAGATATGTCCCACACCATTTAAGAGACCACTTTAAATGATGCTGCTGCTGTGACTGGTGGTTTTAGTTCAGCTGTTTCAGTTTGATGGCAACACACTAAATTAACTCTGAATAGAGACAGTAAAATTAATTCTCACTATACCCCTCAGCTATCTTCAACTATAGCAAGCACCAGCACTGGAAATAAATTTTTTTTCTGTTCCACAAAAATCTTAGTGCCCAGCAGCACAGAATTATAAAGCTAAACCTAAGAATTCATTCTCTTTAGAGACAAAAGTATGTCCACCTCACTTGTCTTTTCCTATTTTACTACAATTTGCTATACCACTTCTTGCATCCATGAGTCAGTTTAAAAACCTTTCTTCCCTATTCCTAGAAATAATTTAATAACGATGCATTTACTGGGAGTAGGATGATTGAGAGCTTCAAAATGGGGATACTGGCTTCCATTTTCAACTTTACCGCCAATTTAGACTGCAACTTCTGGGCGTGACTTAAACTTTCAAGAGGAACATGCGTTCAGTTCTGCTTGCTTTACTTTCCTGCTCTGCTAGTGGGTTAATTTGAGTCAGGGCTCTTCAACTTTCCTTCATGAAAAGTGGATTCTAATTGACACACATCTTTTAATCTTGAAGATGGGGTGTGAAAAATAGAAATGAGTGACACAGAGTAAGAATGGACAATGAGCATGTTAAGTCAATGAAGGAAATGAGAAGATAGGGCCAGCAGCAGATCCTTGCTTAGGGTTCAGCTACATATTGTCTACTATTTCAGTCATAGACCAATAGTCCAGTCAGTCTGGACAGTTTCCTGAATTTGGGGGGAATGGTTAAATAGCACTATTTTTTCCCATTGCTTTTCTTCATAAATACCTTCCCTATCACTGCTTTATTTCTCCTTTTCTTATATCTTGTAATGGATTTTGTCTATCTTCATCCTTCAAAAACACACCTGTTGTTATGTCGTTAGTATGGTCACCTGAGCCTCTAGCTATACTGGCAAATGTTTTCATGAATGGACACGGATTGAATTGCAGTTATCCTTTGGCCTTTTTAGTAGTATAAATAAGAACATGATTATACTATACAGATTTACTGTTATTTTTATACTTTAACATTGTAAATTATGAAAGTTATAAGGCTAAAGAAAATATTCAGAAAGGGCTTACATTATGAATGGAAAGCCTATTTGGGCTTTTAACATTCGATTAAAAAAATCAATGATAATCTATCGCAACAGAGGAGCCAGCTGCTCCCCTCATATTGACCTACTATCGGTCACCTCAATTCTAAGTTTCAGGTGTAATCATTTCAGTTGTAGCAGAGTTCAATAACCAGGTTTTCAGACATAGCCTAAGATCACCTATTTACACTTGTCATATCATAGTAAATGTTATGTGCATTTTCAAAAATGACAGAACCATTCAGATGACATCTTCTTACCAGAAAGATAACTTATCAAAGTTGGTTTCTGAAACAATCAATTTATCTTTAGCTGCAACCCAATAGCCTCAGTAGCAATGCCCTTTTAGGTAGGAAATACCATGACATTTGATCTAGCCATGGAGACATCATACATGAATTTACTTTAAAAGAAAGAAATGATTAAATACTTCCTTTACCAGAAGAATAGAATTGAATTACTGTTTCCAAAAATGAAATTATGATCGATGAACTAATTAGCCTCCAAGATTTCCTTACAGAGAGATAAGAAAAGGTATGAAAAATTCACACATACTGCCCAAAAGAATAACTAAGTACTCACAGCAAATGAGCAAAGGGATATGAGTAATGTTAAAATGAATAATTTGACAATAAACTGCCATTGGAGGGCCTATCATTAAATTGTCATTAAAACAGCCTCCTGTTACTAAGTAAGACTTTTTAGGAAAAAAATAAATATCGCCAATCACATGGTGAAATAGAATCATCCTTTGTAAATCTCAAGACACAGTCTCAAGAGAGGTTTATTATAATATTAGTTTTAGATGAAGAGGACAACGAAAAGCACACTCTCTACCATAGCAGCTATTAGGCAAACAAACTGATGAAAAGCCACAAACATTTCTAGACAGTCCTGTTTATTTTAGAACAAAAATAATCCTTAAAACTTAACTATTTGTGAAAAGCTATTTCTTCATTTAAAAGTTACAAAATCAGTATCCGTAGGGTTTGAGGGCTCCGCTTAAATAATTATTTTAATTAAAATTGTGTAGCTCTATTATTGATTATAATAATAGAATTTTCTCTAAATTGACCAATTTTCAGAAGACAATGTGAACTAAAACTAGATCATTAATAGTTATGTTTGACTGGGAGAAGTTGAGAAATTAAAGCCAATATATCTCTCCAAATATCAGTTTGGGCAATAGCTTCAACATTCTCTATCAAGCATTATGCCATGGCAAAGGTAAGAAAAATTAACAAAACATATTTTCTATTTTAATTTCCATGCATTATATTTATCTTGATCCAAAATTAAGCCTCTGAAGGAAGAAAAGCAACATTCTTGAATCAAAAACTGAGTCACATTCTTGAGGGTTAGCTATGACAATGAAAACAGATTTAAATTCTAAATTGTCAAAAGGCAAAATAATCCCAAAGTGAAATGTGAAGCATTAGGAGCCAATATTATTACCACCTAATGCAGACTCCATACAATTTACATATCAGTAAATGGCATCACCTTCTGCAAAAATTCAAACAAAAAACCCAGGAATCACCACGGAGGCCTCTATTGCCCTCAGTATTCAAATCTTCATCGTAAATCTCTCAGCAAGTCCTGATGGCTCCACTTCAAAATCACATTCCATATTAGTTTGCTTCTCTCCATTTCCACAGCAATCATTCTAATCCAGGCCACCATTTTGTCTCACCTGTTCTATGGTAATAACTGGTCTTCCTGTGCACCCTCTCCACAATCCAGTCTCTAAGCAGAGTAGTCAACTCATGTAATTGGTACCTCCAAAGCTTGTGTGTGTGTGTGTGTGTGTGTGTGTGTGTGT
>NW_017731474.1:2515401-2516239 GCF_001890085.2 Hipposideros armiger
TCTGCTGAGAGCAGTTTCTGCTTACACCTTTAACTTTTTTCTCTTTCTGATATGTGAGATTTTGGGTTTTTTTTTTTGAGACTTGATTATGGATTTACAGGAAGCTCAGAGATTAGCCTATGGGCTGGTCTTATCTGGTCCATATTCTTTTATCCCATATAGCAATATAGTGGTCTACATAGAACCCATGTAGTGGTCTCTGATGCAATGTTTGTGTTGCGCTTCATGATCTAAGATATCACAGCATTTCTGCTCTCTACTTGTTAAACCTAGGAACGAGTAGTACGTCTCAGAATATTTAACTTAAATTTACCTTCAGTAGGGATTGCATTTGGAAGTGGTTTATGAACACCATAGTCAGTAAGCTTAGTTCCTCCTTAGTCTCAATGGAAGATGAATTCCCCAATTGTGCAGTGCATGGACACTTCCTGTGTGACATTGTTAAATACCTCTGCTGCAACAGTTTCTCAGGAGGTCAATTTAATCACTACACTGTAATTCTGGGTAGCTACTACAGTTACAAATAGAAAACTAATACCATGTTAAAATTCTTTGAGTCTCATGTCCCTATGGACGGGCTGATTGAATACATCAGGGGGCACAGGTTTACCTAAGGCCTCAAGAGCTTTGTTAAGACCATGCCTAGGGTGATGAAAAGATATAAAGGCTTCAAATTAACCATCTGAAAACAAAGAGAGTATTTCTTAGGCATTATTTTATATAATCTAATTAATAGTAAAGAGTACTGAATTCATTGCATTGCTATAAAACACAATTTTTATCTCAATAAATCATAAAAATCACTTAGTACACATTTTAAATTTTAGAGATGAGAACA
>NW_017731474.1:2517061-2519768 GCF_001890085.2 Hipposideros armiger
TTCATAGCACTTAGTGTTCCAAATGAAAATTACAATAATAGTTAACTTATAAAAATATTACTCTGGTGACTTCCTTGGAGAGAATTAATATCTTTACATTAAATGTTCCTACTGAATAGTATGATATAATTCTCCATCTATTCATATCATCTTTCATAAAGTTTTTCTTATAACCTGTGCCACATACTGCCATGTATATGCCATATACTGGAGAATACATTTACATATATGCTGATGCAAATGGAACCATTTCTCCCATTATATTTTTCAACTGACTTTCTGGAACATTGGAAAGCCATTGACTTTAATGTATTTGTTTTATACTCAACCACTTTCCTGAACTCTCTCATTAGTTTGAATGTTTTTAACCAATTACATACATTTCTAATAATCAAATTATCTTCAAGCAATAATTTAGGGTCTTCCTTTATAAATGTTTGTGTATTTTCCCTTTATCTTCTGAAATCTAGTGAATCTTCCACAACAACAGCAACTCATATGCATTTGGTTATTTTAATGAAATATTTGAAAGTTTATTATTGAGTATAATGTAAACTGTTGGTGTGAGAGATAGTCTTTACTAAGTTAAGAAAGTTTTCTATTATATTTAAATTTCTAAGAGTTTGTTTTAATTCAGAATGGATTTATATTTTATCAAATGCTACTGTAGCATTGATCAGTAACATACTTTTCTCTTTTGGCCTAGTTAATGTGATGAATTATATTAGTGCAGCTTTTTGCATTAAACTCTCCTTTCACTTTGAGAATTAACCATACTTGTTCATGCTATGCTGTTCTTTAATTTAGTCTTAGGTTTATTAGTTAATAATTTATGACTTTATCATTTTTAAATGTAAGTGAAACTTGCATCTATTTTTTTCACTTTTTGTGTACTACATCTTTCAGAATTTGGCACCAGCCTTATGTTATTTGCATAAAATAAGTTATGTGTGTGTGTGTGTGTGTGTGTGTGTGTGTGTACATGTGCGTGCACACACACATACTTCAGAATAGCCTAAATTCACATCTGTTTTTTAAAGATTTGATAGAACTTTTATTTGGGTCTGGTAGCATTGGTAGAAGTAGATTTTTGNATATATATATTATATATATTTTAATCTCCTTAACTTAGCTTATAAGATTCCACACAGCCTGGCCCCTTCCCACCTCTTCAGTTGCATCCCACATTTCTCTCCCCTTCTCTTGTTCTGCTGCTTACCTGGCAATCCTAAGGGAGTTGGCCTTGAGTGTTCTCTCTCTCTGGAAGGCTCGCAAGCTAGCTCCTTCTCATCAGTAGAGTTCAAACCTCACATCTCCAGAGAAACTGCCCTTAACTACTCTCCCAAATACCCTTTTAGTTTATTCCCTAGCACATCTGCCACTAGTATGGATACTGGCCTTTCTCTTTTCACTAAAATGTGAGTTCCATAAATAAAGGTAATTTATTTCACTCCAATTTTGAGTTTTCATTCCACAAATATTTTTATCTCCTACTATTTTTCAAGCATTCTTCCAGGCCCAGTATTGAACCAGACAAATGGTGTACCCTTGAGCTTAGGTCCTGCTAGGAGGAGACAGAAGAACATGTCATACAATTTTAGTAACAAGAGCAGTGAATAAAAATTAAAGGGCTGTGGTAGATGAGGGTAAATGAGGTCAAATATGTGGTGATGGAAGGAAAACTGATTCTGGGTGGTGAACACACAATGTGATATATACATGTAGATGATATATTACAGAATGTACACTTGAAACCTATGTAACTTTACTAACCATTGTCACCCCAATAAACTTTAATTTTAAAAAATTGAAGCAATATTAGAGGATAGACAAATATGGGTGTGGAGGGAAGTATATAGATGGGGAAGGCATCTTTGAAGACATGACTTTGAACCTAAACTGAATGAAGTGAGGGAGAAAGCAAAGGAATGATATAGAAAATGCAAGGCCCCTGCAAAGACTGTGTGCTCAAGGAAGGCAAAAATGGCAAGTGCAACTGTCTTGAGTAGGCTATTCAGTGCTAAATTTGTAGGGTTAGCACAGTGTCTACTATACTCAGTAATATTTGTTGTATGCAATAAGTATTTGGGGAATGAATGAGTGAGAAACTACTACATAAAGATTTATTGAATGAATGAGAAATTTGGGGTATGTTTCTCAGTGTTGCTAATCAAAAGTGGGGAAGTTAATAATTGTTAGTATACAAACTCTATATGCAAAAAAGAACACACACACACACACACACACACACTGAGGCAATTATCTTAAAAATGAGAGACTGGCTACACGAGCATGATACAGATCCAGTTGTGTAGAAGATAGCAAGAGTAATAATGAAGGCACTTAGACAGTCATGTTAATATAAAATCTGCTAAGATGATGAAACTATTTGATCAAGTTAACCAGCGTAGAGTCAAATAAGAATTTTCAGCTGTTGTAACAGATCCTCAACCAAAATGGTATAAAATTTATCAGATTTATTCTAAGCATTTCCAGATTAACCAGCAAGATAAACTTTTGAGGGTTGGTTACTGTTTTCTTTTGACATAAGTTGTCTGATAGCTAATAGCTGATAGGGGCTATGAGTTGAACGGTAACAGGGAAAGGCCATAGCATTGGGTTAGGCCTTTAACAAAATATCTATATGGGATCAGTTAAGTGACTATTACTCAAAAATGTAGTTCACAATAAAAAATGCTTTTTTTTT
>NW_017731474.1:2524568-2527262 GCF_001890085.2 Hipposideros armiger
TACTTTGATTTACAAATTAAATAGCCAAATACTTTGAGAAAACTTACAACTTATAGACTGATGGAAATGCTACAACTCACTTATATAGTAGAAGATAAAATAAAGGCCGATTGAACCCAATACAAGAAAAGACCTTTCTCAAAATTCTAAACCATGAACAAACTCTTGTTCTTTGAGAATAGAAAAACATGATAGATCAAAATTTTCTCTTTTGTATGAGTGTATGCTTCCAGTATCCCAAATGTATCCTCTTATTTAAATAGAAAAATGGAAAAGTTTCATTTATTTGGTCAACAAATCTTTACTGAGTGCTTCCTATGTGTTAAGCAACGTGGTAGAGAATATGGGTGAATAAGATAACTCATACTATAAAGGGGAGAGAATTAACAGATAACTCATAAAAAGGAAAGAATTAACAGACAATTCCATTAAGTATAATGGTATCCTACAAAGAATAAAACAGAAGTATCAAGAAACATGGGAAGTGGAGTGATCCTTGGGGGAGGGGGGAGGGAAAGAGACAATGGAGCATAAAAAAATTATTTTTATAAATCTATAGCCAAGTTCAAAAAAAATGAAGTAAATTTCCAGGTAGTAGAAAAGCAATAGGCAAACAAGTAAGCAGAAACTGATACAGCCTGGGAAATGGACTTGGATATAAACCCAAGAGGCTGTGGGCTGGGATGATAAATACTAATGAGAAGGCAGGTATCATGGGCCCCAGCCCGGCAAGGCAAGGGACTGGTACCCATAACTATGCCTAAAACCTGAAATCATAAAGAACTGAGCAGTTAAGAGTATGATTTCCAGAATTATTATGCTTCAGTTTGAATTCCAATTTAACTTACGAGATGTGTGATCTTGGCCAGGTTACTTACTCGCTGTATGTTTCTTTATCTATGAATTACACATGACAACAGAACCTATCCATAAGATTATATCAGTGGTTCTCAGTGGTGGAGGATTTTGACCCCTCGAAGACATTTGGCAATGTCTGGAGATATTTCCAATTGTCACAGTTTGGGAGGTGTCACTGGCATCTAGTGGGTAGAGTCTAAGGGTGCTGCTGAATACTCTACAATGAATAGGATAGCCCCCACTAAAAAAGAATTATCTGGCTCAAAATATCAATAGTGCTGTGGGTGAGAAAACTTGGGTTACATTATAATGATTAAATGACTCCATATGTGCAAATTATTTAAAACAACACATAGCATATAGTAAGTACTACATAAGGATTGGTTATATTTTTAAAAATACATACATTATATGTGTATATACACATATACTTCTTATGCAGAATTTCTGTGCTAACTGCTCCTCCCTCCTGGAATGCTTTTCACACAGATAGCCACACTGTGCACTCTCCCACTTCTCACAAACATTGCTCAGGTATCATTTTATCAGGGGGAACATCCCAGACCATCTTATCAAAATCTCACCAACCCTGCCACTTTCTCTCCCCCTTATTCCACTACATGTTTCTCCATTGCACGTTTGGCATCTAAAATACTACATATTTATTTACTGATTCATTGTCTAGACTCCAACAAAAGTTGGTTGCTGCTCCAACATTGCACTTTCATTCTTCTGTACATTTGTTTTAGTGCTACAAAATAGATTGCAGGATGCTTGCAGACATGAATCATAATTTATTATGTGTTCTCTTCTGTAAATTCTACTGGAGCACTCTGTAAATAGTAAGTATTCAGCCAACATTTATGGAAATATTCAGCAAGCAGTTAGAGACATGTGCCTAGAAATGGGGAAGGAATATGAAGTCAGATATGGTTCTTTGGGAGTCACAGGAAATATGCAATTATCCAGATAATTCAGACCTAGAAAATATTTTAATAAAAAAAGACACCAAGAGGAAATTAGTTACCTCAATAGTCTTCATTAATCTTAGCCTTATTATCAATACCTGATTTTTCCCTATGGAGATACAAATATTTTGATGATTGCAGGATATACATCAGGCAGTAGTTCAGAGTTTCAGAACCAATTGCCAGGGGGCAATATTAAATCAGGAATTGGAGAAGGAAGGGGAAGGAGAACAACTGGGATTTTCTTGAGTAAATACAATATAGAATAATTCAACTGTGAAGAGCACATATGAGACCCCCAGTGCATCTACATTAGGGGTGAAATGGAACTTTAAAGATGTGCTTTCATGTGGGAAAAGCCCTTTTTATTACAAATATACTCCCAGTAAGTGGCAGTTTTCATACCAAAATGGTGCCGCATTCATAGCACATCACCTGTCTCATGTGACAAAAGCATGGAAAGTGCAAGATATTTCTGAGTGCTCTAAATTCTTTGGAGACTGTGCAGATTATATTATATAGTATTTATGGAAGTAAGTGCTGCTTTAGTCAGTTGGCAAAAAACACTTCCAGTGTAACCCTCCCACATTTTCACAAACACAAATCTTCCCAGGTGAATTTTCAGGGGTTGATGTTAGCTAATAAGTGGTGTTTGTTGCCTTTGTGTTTTTATTTTTTATTTCCCAGTAATGTGATTTAAAATGATGTTGACATATGTCGGTTACAAAACTTATTTTTAGTTTTATTTCAAGAGAAATTTTTTTAAAAGATTTTTATTGAGGAATTGGGGATGGGAACAGTGCTGGGGAATTGGAGGAAGGGGAACAGACAAGTTGCTGTCCTTTTGTTCTTCAGTCTAGTTGTGGAG
>NW_017731474.1:2528512-2538653 GCF_001890085.2 Hipposideros armiger
ACCTAATAAGTAATGATAATGGCCAACAGGGATTGTAGGAATGGAAGCAAAACATGCTAACCTTGAGAAAAAACTTATGAAGTGATATTGGCAAGACTTGGTTCAATGCTAAAGTAAAAGAGAGAGAGGAAACTGGAAAATGTTCAGATTTTTAGCATGGACACCTGAGTGGCATCAATAAAAATAGTATAGATGAAGGGAAAATTGGTGATGGAGAACAAATGATGTTTGTTGGTACATAGTTTGAGTTTGAGTTGTCTGTCTGTGGGACATCTGAATATACTAGCCGAGCCTTGGCTGTGGGCACTTGAAGTTTGGGAAGCTGCAAATAAAGAATTTGGAGATTTGTGGATGTCAGCCGTATTTCAAATCATACATCTGTAAAGAACAACAAAAGAACATGTAAGTTTAAAGTGTAGATTAAGGAAGAGGTACTGCAAAGGAGACAGAAATAAAGTACAGCTCATTCTCATTATTCTCTGTAGTTATTGTGCATGAAGTCACCAGAAACACTGAATTAGAGTATCCTAAACCATTGCTTAGAGGAGAAGCACAGGGTTAGGTCCTTGTAAGCCTCTAGTCACAATATTTTCATCAGTTGATAAATAAATAACCTTGTTTTATGTGTGTTTCTGTTTAAAGACACCCTATTCAATCTATATTGTTGATTCATTAGCAGGGAATTCATGGCCACCAGCACTGCATCTCATACCTGAAAGAACACATTTTCTTCATAAGATACATCACAGTGTTCTTACTCATGGAACATTAGACAGCTCTTCAGCACTATGCTTTAAGGCCATTTTAAGCAGGGACATCATCAACAAGAAGCACAAACATGCAAAAAAAAATATGGCACTCAATTGACTGTGAAAAGGACATTTGTTTACAGTATGAGAGCTGAAACAAGAAAGCAGACAATTGTATGACCTCGGCTGGTAATTTGTATGTGGAATGCCTCAAATTTTTCACCACTGCGTATTAACCTATAATAGTGTCACAAGTATGATTTGGGGATTCCAAATAAATGTTAGCAAGTAGGAAAATTTGCAAGTGCGGAATCTGCCAATCATGAAGATTAACTGTAGTTAGAAATACTTTAAAGAGCTATGGTAATTTTATCAGTCCTTAGATCATGTAAAGGAAAGAAGACGGCTTGCAGTAGATTGAGGAGTGTGTAGTGAAGTGGCTAGAGTGTTTCGACTCGAGATTTTGAAGGGGAAGGGCTAGAAAACTGAAGGGTTCTTAAAGATTAAAGGAATGCATACCTTTTTCCAACCTGATCAAAGTTACAGAGATTAAGCTGATTCCAATATTATATAGTTTTTTTTATCTATTTAGGAAAGCAACCAGAAGAAAGTAGGCATTTTAAGAATTAAGAATTGTACCTGCTTGACAACTTTATATGCAGTGTTTGCAATCAACTTTTATCAAAATAATTCAGCTTTCATGTAGGGCAAGCAGCCCAAAAAAGAAGATCCCATTGGTTTTAATAAGATGCCTGTAGAAGAACACAATAATGTTTGGCACATTTTACTTTTTATAAACTCTGAGCCTCTTACCCCAGCTGCAGCATTAGCTGACTCAGTAGAGGAAAGTGGTTTCCAAATGAATATTATTCTTTGGGGTTCACAAAGTAATGTCTACCCAAACTTAATTATAACCATAAATGCCTCTAGCATTTAAAAAGTATGGATAAAAAAGCTAACCCTGAAGAGGCTATGCCTTCTTAAACTCTATATAATGCTTGGAAAACTTTTTTAAATTGAAAAATGATATATTCTTAATTTGTGCTATTAAAGGACCACTAAACACATGCTTTTACATATAAACAATCTCAATAAAATGAAAGGAAAAAAATTCTTCAATTTGGAGAATGGTTGCTGAATCAACAACCAAAGAGAATTTGCTACAAGAGAAGACAGATGTTTTCAATGTTTTTTCCTCATATAATCTCTAAACTTATATTTTATGTGGGGAAAATCATAGCTTATTAGAAATACCCCTGTGAAATAGTTTATACAGTGGTAGTTATGTTTTCAATAATTTATATTACATTGTCAGAAAAAAACAAACAAAAAAAACTAAGTAGCCAGAATGAAAGGAGACATTTAAAAGCAACTGAAAGAAATGGACTATGTAAACATAATTTGACAATTTAGGTCACTATTAGGTAAAATAGTTTTCAGCATATAAAATGTTGATCCATGCAGCCCTCAGCATAATAAATATATCATAGTGAGTAATAAGAATGGTGAGTATGGAGTTCCATTTTGAGCGTGACTAAGCTTGTCCCAGACTGACACCCAACTGCCCCCTCTCTCAGATAAGAAATATAAACTCTGGTCAAACTATAAAATTCAACTGCCTGAATGCACTGAAGAATGAACAACCATTTAGCTGCTGAAAGAAGTCAACAACTGAAAGAAGGATCCTGAACAGGTTGAGTTTCCTATTTTTTTTTCTAGCTTTTAGACTTGAAGTAGGGTGCCAGTTATTACCATGTGAGGCAGCTAAAACTTCAGCATAAAGCTGGCAATTTGTTCTTGCTTAATGAACCAATGGACAGCTTTGAGAGCAGCCATAGTCATTGGAAAGTGAGGGGTATCCTAGAGAAGCCAGAGGGATAAAGCCCCAAATTCTATGCATAAACCCTCTCAAACCTTCCCTTAAGCATGCATATGCAGGATGGACTCAGGGTAAGTATAAAAGAACTGAACTGACATTTTTGAGCTCTTTGCAAGACAGAGTTTAAAGTTTGAGCCCAAACAACTTAATTATCAGTTAAAACAAAAATATTAACAGTCTTCAGAGAAATAACAGGAACCAGAGTGTCCACACCTAACATTCCCAACACGCAGGATATGATCCAAAAATTACTTAATATATGAAGAACCAGGAAAATAGGGTCCCTTAGCAAGAGAAAATATATTAACAAAGATCAATCCAGATATCTCCCAGATGTTGGAATTAATAGATAATGGTTTTAAATAACAGACAAGCAACTATTATAAACTTGTTCAAAAATGTAAAGAAAANTGAGCTGTTGTTCAGCATCTTAGCTGTAGAGGGCAGTGTCACTGGCCCTCATATGTGGGATCTGAACCGGGGTCCTCTGGCGTCCCAAGCCATCTCTTAACCAATGTGCCACTCAGCCGGCCCTAGAGTCAATTTTGATCATTTCTATTTTCTGGAAACTAATTCACATATAAAATGTTTCTTTTAAATTAATATAAATATGTCATAACATTCTAATTTTTCATTGCCTTTCTATCTATCATCTGTTTCCTGGGAAAATAACCCAGTACACAATATTTTCTAATTAATTAACATTACATGGTATTCTAACTTTTAGTTGCCTATCTGAGATTATATCTTCTTTTTTATTCCTAAGATTCTTCATTGGAGTTTTCTTTCTGTTTTCCATTCACTTTCTTACTTTTAACTTTAATGTTTTAAAGAACAAGATCTTATTTATTAGATATTTCTAGATACAAGATAATTTATAAGATCTGGATTACTAGATCTTATGTATTAGATATTTATTAGATGTTTCTACTTTGTTTTCTGGCATTTTGGGCTGCCCAGAAGTCTGTTGCCAATCTCATGTTGTTTCCTGTTGACAACCTCTTTCTTGTGCTTGGATACTCATAGGGCTTTTTTCTTTAATACTGGCAGTCAAAAAAATTCATGAAGGTTCATCCACTTATGAGTTTTATTCATTTCTTCTGTTACTCAGTGAGCCCTTTTAAACTCATGAGTTCTTCAGCTGATGAAACTTTTCTTCTATTCTATCTTTAGATATTTCTTCTCTCCAGTATTTCTTCTCACCTGCATCTAATACTCCTGAAAAGGCTTCAGAGCTACACTGATTTACCTTCTCAAAAAAAAATGTAATATTTCCTCTCATTCTGATATTCCTGTTATACAGAGTATCCTGTCTCTAATAGATACTTTTGCCTCTACTTTTTTCTTTCCCTCTGAGTTCTTTAGAGACAATCTGGGTTGTGCTGTAAATCCCTGACATTGTTTTCTGCAGTATTCAATGCATTTCATTAAAATATAGTTTATTCTGAATATTTAAATCCCTATCCCCAACCTTTCGGACTCATAGTAAAGTCCGGTCTCAAATGGATTCTGCTGAGAGCAGTTTCTGCTTACACCTTTAACTTTTTTCTCTTTCTGATATGTGAGATTTTGGGGTTTTTTNTTCCAGTTCTTGGGCAGACTGACAAAGTCCTCCGTCCTATTCATTTGTATCTTTCTGATCATTACCACTGCAAATCTTAGAAATAAAGTTCTTATTGATATATTATCCGGATTCAATAGCGTCATGTACTTTCAATCCCTGATGCTTCCCTCTTATCTTTTTTAAACAACGGACAATAATCTTTGTATCATGGACTTTGTCTTACCACTTTTCCCATATCTTATTGCTTACCTCTGCCAAAGATTAACTTGTATGGTGAGTAAGCTCTCCATCCAACTAGAGAAGTGAGACTCCATGCTGAAGGAATCTCCTTTTTCCAGAACTGTGCTAGGTTTTCTTATTCATATTTTTCCCCTAAAATCTTTAATTTACATCTTTAGCTATCACATTTAAGACATTATTTGGGCTTTTTTTTTTTTTTCATTTTCTTCTGGAATTCAAAATCAGTAAGAAAAATATCCCACATTTCCAATATTTCTATGGGTGATTTCTTAGAACCTTGTCTTTCTCCTTATCTGTTCCCTTCTGATATCATCTCATGTTAAGAATCTTATATTATTTGAACAGTGCTTTGTGTACCTCTCATTTCATGCTCAGGCACCCTGCAAGGTGACTACATGTTCAGTCTCCAATTCACAATGGGGAACTGAAGTGAAGAAATGTTACATGACTTGTCCAAGGTTACCCACTAATAAGGGGGTTGGGCTGAAATTTGAACTTGAATGTGGATCCTGTGACATGAGATCATACCTTCCCTTAGCCATACCCAAACATTTTAGACCAGTAAATCTCTTTCATTCACCGTTTTCTCTGTTTTTATTTTTATGTAACCCACAACTTCTTTTTAAAATTTTATTCTAAAAGTAATACTTTTATCCTATACAAAATTGAAAAGTATGCACACAGGTATATCTCTTTGTATTTTACTTCATATTCTTCCAGAAATACATGGATAATAATGTACATGTTCTTTGGAACCTGCTTTTTTCATTAATAACAGATTGTGACAATTTCCCAGTCTTGTATTCATGTCATTTTTAAAGTCTTTTGTGCATCCTTTTTTCTGTGGTTCTTCTGCAATTTATTTAGCCAATTTCCACTTTCAAACANTTTCAGATGCTCAGTTTGAGCTGCTCACAAGCCCAGTACTCTCATTCTGTGACCTTCTCTACATCTCCCATTGCCTCTTGAGCAATTGCTCTCACAAAAGTAATCCTTAGGTTTTTAGATGTCTGAGGATTTTTCATCAACAATAAATTTTGTTGGTGTTAGTCTGGTTAAAACCTACTTCTTCGTCTATTTGCTTGTCGAATTGAGAGGAGGTGGCAGAGAGGGGTTAGAAATGTTGTTGTATTGTTTTTATTTCATAGTAAGAAGAGGTAAAACCTTGCTGAGAGGGTGACAAATTCAGTTATAGTCAACCAGTCCTTGACAGGTTTTATCAGAAAAGCAAACAAGGAAAGAGTATGTATGCCTGCTACCAGCTGTCACAGTATTGAACAATGAATGTTTGATGAAGTCGACCTGCAAATACACACATCTCCATGAATGTTGGCTCTAAGTAGCAACTAGCTGACAAAATTAACAACAAAAGACTTCTGTAGAGCACATCAAAAGGAAACAGAACCTAAAAAAAAAAAAAGGCGCCCCCAAATCTCCCAGTTCCCTTACAGGTGTAGGTGTGTATTGAAAGAGGCTCCATGCAAGGTAGAATTTGAAATGTATATGCAGTTTTGTTAAAAATAAATGCATGATCCTCATCCCAGCCCATATTGAAAATACAGTTTAGCTAACTGTCAGATTTTCCAAATTAGTCATGTTATGAAAAATGGGAGGTGTTCTGCAAGAAACATAAGGGTGTGCTTGTGCATCTGCAGTAGCTCCTGGCTTCCTGCTGACAGGACAGGGGGTGGAGAGGGGGCCTGTGTGGCACAGGTGAAGAGACTCACCCGAGTGCCCTAAGTACACAGACCAGCCCCAGATTTGGTTATCCTGTTCAAAATCTTTTTTCCCTGAAGCCTGATGAGGCTTCTTGAGCCGACAAAAAGATCTCTAGTTAAAGACTCTTACTTTTTACCCCAGCTTCTCCCTTCACATGTCAAAATCAGTGTCATTGCCCACCTTTAAGAGAAAAATGCCACATGATCATTTTAAGCTGCTAATGGTAAACCCATTCTCAGAAGCCTATGAAAGTACTTCAAATTAGAGAATAATCAAAGTATTATTTAATAATCAAAATATTATTAAAATGATATTTCAGGGAAACCAAAATACTTTTCCCATTTTACCCACCTCCTCCCACGCATTTTCATTGTACTGTTTTGATACAGTAAGTTCTCAATGTTGCAGGTAGATCAGCTCTTGGAAACTGCAACGTGAAGCAAAACTATGTATAATGAAACCAATCGTACCACAGGCTAATAGATATAAATAAGAGTTAAGTTCCTATGGCATATTTCTGCTCACAAAAACCTCATCCAACTTCTACATAAAGATCTGAAACACTTCTAATATTAAACATCGAGGTAAATGTGAGCTATACATATATTTAAGAAAGATGAATGAAAACAAGTAAAATAATGACTTGCCAACCTGCTTATTCCAGTTCAGGGTTGTAGGTGGTGGAAGCCTCTCCCAACAGCTCAGTGCCCTGGACAGGCTGCCCTTCCATCTCAGGGCCATTCACACACACCCACACTCGCTCAGACTAGGACAATGTAGACATGCCAGTTCACCTCACGTGCACATCTTTGGGATGTGGGAGGAAACCGGAGTCCCCATGCAGACGTGGGGACAATGTGCAAACTCCACACAGACAGTGACCCCAGCTGGGAATCATTTTTTTTTCTCATCAATGTTACAACCAAGCAACATTGAATGAAACAGCATCATTCAAAGACCTGCTATACTTCTATTACTAAGCCCAAGTTGGATCTTGATTTGCATTATTTGTATATTTAATTGTGGGTTGCCAGGTGACAAGGATCTGGTCTTATTTAATCTTGATTCCTCTCCAACTCTAGCCAACCCTAGCCACTGCTCATAGCACGTCTCAGTGAGTGATACTGGAATTGAATGTAAACCCAGAAATGTTCCAGAGATTCAATTGAACCAGACTGTGGCCATCACAGACAGAACCCTACAGCCCAACATTATTACTCAAATGATATATTTTTTAGTTCTTTCTTGGCAAAGAAGAATAATATATCTACTAACTATGTAAGACATAAAAGATTATATCCCATGTTTTTCATTCAGCCAACTGAACTAAGTAAAAAAACTTAGGAAAGAAATTTCACATCCATATCCCCTGATAGAGGCTTTAATAAAATGCAATATACCATAATTAAACTATCTTTCAGCCCAATAATTAACTTTCACATGTGCATTTTCCTTGTGAACTTTCATTCTGCTCGTACATTTTTGAGCTCATCTCCTGATAGCGTCTACTATTTTGTGGCAAATAGAGCAGTGTTATAAAGATAAATTATGTGTTCTATCAATCTGAAAAAGCCACAAATATTATCTCTAGGGGATTCTCACTTCTTATCTCTGCCTCTCCAAATTTTTCTAAAACATNTTTTCCCTGAAGCCTGATGAGGCTTCTTGAGCCGACAAAAAGATCTCTAGTTAAAGACTCTTACTTTTTACCCCAGCTTCTCCCTTCACATGTCAAAATCAGTGTCATTGCCCACCTTTAAGAGAAAAATGCCACATGATCATTTTAAGCTGCTAATGGTAAACCCATTCTCAGAAGCCTATGAAAGTACTTCAAATTAGAGAATAATCAAAGTATTATTTAATAATCAAAATATTATTAAAATGATATTTCAGGGAAACCAAAATACTTTTCCCATTTTACCCACCTCCTCCCACGCATTTTCATTGTACTGTTTTGATACAGTAAGTTCTCAATGTTGCAGGTAGATCAGCTCTTGGAAACTGCAACGTGAAGCAAAACTATGTATAATGAAACCAATCGTACCACAGGCTAATAGATATAAATAAGAGTTAAGTTCCTATGGCATATTTCTGCTCACAAAAACCTCATCCAACTTCTACATAAAGATCTGAAACACTTCTAATATTAAACATCGAGGTAAATGTGAGCTATACATATATTTAAGAAAGATGAATGAAAACAAGTAAAATAATGACTTGCCAACCTGCTTATTCCAGTTCAGGGTTGTAGGTGGTGGAAGCCTCTCCCAACAGCTCAGTGCCCTGGACAGGCTGCCCTTCCATCTCAGGGCCATTCACACACACCCACACTCGCTCAGACTAGGACAATGTAGACATGCCAGTTCACCTCACGTGCACATCTTTGGGATGTGGGAGGAAACCGGAGTCCCCATGCAGACGTGGGGACAATGTGCAAACTCCACACAGACAGTGACCCCATCTGGGAATCATTTTTTTTTCTCATCAATGTTACAACCAAGCAACATTGAATGAAACAGCATCATTCAAAGACCTGCTATACTTCTATTACTAAGCCCAAGTTGGATCTTGATTTGCATTATTTGTATATTTAATTGTGGGTTGCCAGGTGACAAGGATCTGGTCTTATTTAATCTTGATTCCTCTCCAACTCTAGCCAACCCTAGCCACTGCTCATAGCACGTCTCAGTGAGTGATACTGGAATTGAATGTAAACCCAGAAATGTTCCAGAGATTCAATTGAACCAGACTGTGGCCATCACAGACAGAACCCTACAGCCCAACATTATTACTCAAATGATATATTTTTTAGTTCTTTCTTGGCAAAGAAGAATAATATATCTACTAACTATGTAAGACATAAAAGATTATATCCCATGTTTTTCATTCAGCCAACTGAACTAAGTAAAAAAACTTAGGAAAGAAATTTCACATCCATATCCCCTGATAGAGGCTTTAATAAAATGCAATATACCATAATTAAACTATCTTTCAGCCCAATAATTAACTTTCACATGTGCATTTTCCTTGTGAACTTTCATTCTGCTCGTACATTTTTGAGCTCATCTCCTGATAGCATCTACTATTTTGTGGCAAATAGAGCAGTGTTATAAAGATAAATTATGTGTTCTATCAATCTGAAAAAGCCACAAATATTATCTCTAGGGGATTCTCACTTCTTATCTCTGCCTCTCCAAATTTTTCTAAAACATACTGAGTTAAAGAATTTTGAAGATTCTTTTTTTTTTATTTTTAATTTTTTATGTTAGTTTCAGGTGTACAAAACAACATAATGACTAGACATTTACACTCCTCACAAAGTGATAACATCCCCAAGTCTACTACCCATCTGACATCATATATAGCTGTTATAATACCATTGACTATATTCCCAATGCTGTACTTTACATCCTATGACATACATATTGGGTTGTCAGAAAAGTCATGATGCACGTTTGCGACAGATGGCACTAATTCATTTTTGGAAGTACTAGAGTTATTCGCATCTATGTTATTGCTATGTCATTTGACAGCTGGCAGTTCTAGCTTCATTCTATAAAACAAATTGAACGATTTGGCTGAGTTTTGGAGATTTTACAACAAGTTGAAGATGGAAGACCAAACTGTGTTTTTTTGCCATATTTTACTGTTTTACTTCCATAAAGGGAAGAATGCGCATCAAGCTTGTGAAAAGTTGCATAAAGTTTACGGCAACAATGCTCTACAAGAATATCAGTGCCAATGATGGTTCACGAAATTCCATGCTGGTGATTTTGATCTCAACGATGCTCCTCGGTCTGGGAGGCCCACCAATGTTGATGATGACAAAATAAAGGCATTGATCAAGTCAAACCCATGTTACACAACACAAGAGATTGCAGAAACATTGAACATCCATCATTCAAGCATTCACGACCACCTGAAGAAGCTGGGATACGTAAGCAAGCTCGATATTTGGATTCCGCTTGAACTCAAAGAAGTTCATTTGAC
>NW_017731474.1:2539203-2543126 GCF_001890085.2 Hipposideros armiger
TTTTATATATATAATACATATAATATGTATATATTATATATAATATATAATTATAGATTATACTTGACATTCAATATTATTCTACACCAGTTTCAGGTGTACAGCACAGTGGTCAGTCATCTACATAATCTATGAAGTGATCCCCCGATAAGTCCAGTACCCAGCAAGAACCCTACATAAGAATTTTGAAGAGTTTGTTAAAAAATCAGTTCTGTTATTTATTTGTTATTCCCAAAGTGGTGAATAAGGTTTAATGTTGGCAATAGACGTACAGGGATGAGAAATGTGTATGATGGATTGTATAAGTAAGAGATGTGTAAAACTAAATTATCCTTCATGCTGCATATGTGTGGGTCTTATATGCACCTGAAAGGGCAATAGTTGACTGTAGTTTGATACTTTGCTATTAAAAATATGAAAAAGGAAGATATTAGAGGAAATGGATACATTTATATAAGCAAATGTTAGGGGACAATATTGAACAAAGAGAATGATGATAAAAACATACTCTGTGGAGAATAGTGAAAAGAGATAAGGATTAATCTTACAATTGCCATTGTACAGAAATGAAACTGCCACATAATTGCTTGTTTCTCCTTGAAAACAGGAGAAAAGGCCTGCTAAGAAACCCGACATCTACAATATCTTTAGTGTAATAACTGGAAAACAATTTAGATATCCTTATTGCCAATGTCAGGAGCAAACCTAGGGGACAGTTCAGGTGGCTCCCCATGATTCCAGACCTCCAGAAAAACGGAGGAGGAGGAAAAGGAGAAATAGTAGTACTTATGTAGAAAACACAGAATAAATTGTCAAAACACTTGTGCTAATTGTGAGTATGTGTGTCCTTATCCTAGAATTCCATAAACCACTGTAAAAATAGAGAAAAACTAAACTTTAATTCTGACCTTCATCTCTCTCTGCTTCTTAGATGTGTGTAGCCATATTACAAATTCATGCCACAATTCTAGGAGCTGAACATGATATGTACATATAGCAAACTCTCTTATAAATTTCCTTGCTGAGCCAAAGATTCAGTTACACATGGAGTTCACCCCTACCTCCAGAGCTTTGTACTCAATGAGGAAAATCTGGGCTCTCATTAATATTATCAGTGTACTAAGACCAGATGATCCAGCAATCCCACTTCTAGGTATAAATCCAGAGGAAATAAAAACCAGGTATCAAACAGATATCTGCGTGCCCATGTTTACTGCAGCATTATTCACAATAGTCAAGATATCAAACAACTTAAGTGCCTATCAGTGGATCAGTGGATAAAGAAGATGTGAGATACACACAACACACGTACACACACACACACACATACACAAAATGGAATATTATTCAGTCATAGAAAACAAGGAAATTCAGCTATTGGCAAAAATATAGACCTTGAGGTCATTATCTAAGTGAAATAAGCCAAACAGAGAAAGATATTGGGTTGTTGGGAAAGTCATGACATTTTCCTATGTTTTTCAATGCAAAAATGCATCATGACTTTCCCGACGACTCAATAGATACTGCATGGCATCACTTACATGTAGAATCTAAAAAAAAAAAAAAAATGTCAGGCTCATAGAAACAGAGAGTAGAAAAGTGGTTGCCAGGAGCTGGAGTGTAGGGGAAATAGGAGAAGCTGGCAAAGGTACAAACTTTCAGCTATAAGATCAATAAAGTCTGAGATCTAATGTATAACATGGTGACTATAGTTGGTAACACTGTGTTATATAATTGAATATTGCTAAAAGAGTAGAATGTCAATGTTCTCATCAAAAATAAAGATAAATATGTGAGGTGATGAAATGTTCATTAGTTAGGGGGAATCCTATATATATGTATATAATCACCACAATGCACAAGTTGAATATCTTACAATTTTGTCAACTATACCTCAATAAGGCTGAAAAAATATTAATGTAGTCAGAAGGCATCAGAAACTAGTGAGGTAACTGAAATATAGAGGGGTAAAGTGAGTTTCTCAAAGTTTAATAGAGAACCAGTGGCTAAGGAAGCAGATTCATTTTTCTGACAGGAAGTTGGCATTCATTTTAAAGAATTTATTGAATCCATAAATAAAGTGTACAAGGAATGGTTCATCAATGTATGTACATGCATATATATTTTTCTACTTTTCTTCATGAGCACTAGAAAATAGGTCATTGGGGAAATATGACTGATTTCTATAATGCATTGGCTGAGAAATCATTTATGTGGACTTATTGTCTGTACTTTGAGTGTGTTTAGCATATATATATATATATATATATATATATACATACATACATACATATATAGTATAAATATATACTATTTATAACATATGAGGTCTGACAATTAAGTTCGAGAACTTGTTGCAATGATGTTGCTAACCATTTTTTGATATCAGAAGGATTATTCATTATGAATTTGTACCAACTGGACAAACAGTTAACCAACAGTTAACAGTTAAACAGTTACTATTTGGAAGTGCTAAAAAGACTGTGAAAAAGTTAGACAAAAACGACCTGAGCTTTTTGCCAACGATTCATGGCTCTTGCATTGCAATAATGTACCAGCTCACATGGCATTGTGAGAGAGTTTTTAGCCAGTAAACAAATAACTGTATTTCAACACCCTCTCTAATCACCTGATCTGGCCCCCAATGACTTTTTTCTTCACTCAAAGGTAAAGGAAATATTGAAAGGAAGACATTTTGATGACATTCAGGACATCAAGAGTAATACAACGACAGCTCTGATGATCATTCCAGAAAAACAGTTCCAAAATTACTTTGAAGGGTGGACTAGGTGCTGACATCAGAATATAGCTTCTCAAGGGGAGGACTTTGAAGATGACCATAGTGATATTCAGCAATGAGGTACATAGCACTTTTTCTAGGATGGGTTCATGAACTTAATTGTCTGTCCTTGTATATAGATTCCTGTAATTATGATAGAAAATGTAACCTAAAGAGAAAGCTCACACAATTTTTTGATTTTTAATAAAACAGCCATAGATAGCTGCCATAAAAATTATTTTAAAAAAATATAAAGAGTAAACTTGTAGAGAAGGCCAAAGAACTGGCTTGAAGGATTCATGGATGTTAACTGCTATTACAGCCTGAGAGTTAAGACAGAAATTGGCCTCTTTGGTGATAGAATTTAAAAGTACCAGGAAAGCCCATGTTCCTTAATTCCTCCTTCAAATAAATGTCACCTCGCCTGAAATTCTACCACTAGAAACTATCATAAGACTAGATGGAAATAATCAGCAGTTCTTACTGATTCCTAAAAATACATGTGACTTTTTTCCTTTATATACTTTTCTTGACCCCTATGTTAATTTAACTATGATAAAAAATATTTTAGAAAAATGGTCCTTGAGAAGAATAACTGTACCAAATAAATCTACAGTCCCAGGAATTTATGGTATAGTGATAAACACATATAGACACATAAAAAATATGAGAATTGGACAAAAATGTCTATTTCTTTTGTTTGGGGCATTATTTCCAGGAGTTGTTGGGTCAAATTTCCTTAAGGTAATAAATGACACATTTTCAGAGGTTCTCAGACTTTGGTAGATGTCTGAGTCATCTTGTTCCCAGACCTACTGACACACAGTGTGTTTGCATCTTACAGGTCAACAGGGGTCTGCAGGGGCTACCAAGAGGGAGATGGGACAGGGAAAATTTAGTAAGACTACTCTGCTCTTCAATGTTGATTTATCAAAGAGCATTAGGAAGGGGAAG
Organism: Hipposideros armiger; assembly: GCF_001890085.2. Taxonomy (NCBI): domain Eukaryota; kingdom Metazoa; phylum Chordata; class Mammalia; order Chiroptera; family Hipposideridae; genus Hipposideros; species Hipposideros armiger. The sequence goes on from NW_017731474.1 coordinate 2,542,937, forward strand.
GGACAGGCACTCCTAGCAACTTCTTTGCTTCTCACCTCAACTTCAATTAAAGCAGTTCCATTCAATCAATTAAATAAATACACCTCACATAATATTTCGCCTGAAAGATTTTCACTGCTGACAGGGGGGAAAGAGATAGGAAGGAAGGAGGGAAGGGAGGGAGGGAAGAAGGAAGGAAGGAAGGAAGGAA
>NW_017731474.1:2545477-2550602 GCF_001890085.2 Hipposideros armiger
TTCCACCCTCATTGTAAAATCTTATTCCTTAGCATTTTGTGTTATTCCACTGTAACACCCACTTCTTTCTTCAATTCTCCTCTCCTTTCAAAGTCATAGCCACTTCCCACAGTTAGTTAAGATTTGAACTCTCTATTCCTCTTTATCCTCAACTCCTCTCAATACTCAATGTCTCTTCAGTTCTCCAATGGACAACCCAGTTTTTAACAACCTAATATTTCATGTCTTCCTTGACTTCCTCAGTTCCAACAGGCTTCATCTTCACTCCACCCATTCACCCTCACTTCAATCACTAACACCCATGACCACACCTTGGACCTTGTCATTATGAAGACTGTTCTACAACAGAAATCACTGTTTCCAATATCTGCCTTCTGACCACCACCTCCTGTCTTTCCAGCCTTTTTACTAGCTCATCACAGATATTTAGAACTTCCTGGGATTCGCAGTCTTTGGACCCCCCATCCCTTTCTCCTCTCACCGCTCTTTGTCTGCACCTTCATCCCTCTCCAGCCCAGCCCCCATGGTCCATTGCCTCCATGATACCCCAAATAGTCCAATTTCTCCTGTCTTTATGTTCTCCCAAGACATGGGAACAAGCACCCACTTGGGAATGTCTAGCAAATACTATCTCCTTCCACCTATGCTCACTTCCTCAGCACAAATGAAGAGGCCAAAGAAATGGACTTTGGATGCAGCCACACCTGGATTGAAATCCCATTGTCTGAGGCCTATCTATGTGATCTGGAACAAGTCACATATTTACCCTGTGCCTTCATTTCCTCCCTTTAAACTGGGTGTAGATATAACAACACCCTGCCCAGTTCTTTGTGAGAATTCTATGAAATAGTAGTAATAAAATGCTTAACGCTATGTCTCCTGTTGCTACTGTCCATATTATTTCTCCTTTGATTCCAAGGTTCTTTGCTGTTTATTTTAACAAGCTCACTAAGATAAAAATCAGCAGGGAGAAGGCCCACGTAGACTGTGACTGCAGAGATTACCCCATCAGAAAGGAACATTACTTTGATGGTGCCTACCTCATCATTTTTGAAGGGGCTAATGTGTGCAATCTCCCTTCAGGCTCTGGCTCCACACCTACTAAGAGGTGTGGAAAAAGATATGATTTAGCTGAGCATGAACAAAATTTGAGGATGCTTCATGGCATTTAATTACTTCCATGCATGTCAGAACTTGTGTGGTCATGAGGTAGAGAAGAAAGATAATGCTGTGAGAAAATCTAGCAGACATACATTTTATTTTGTTCATCATTAAAAGATAGGGTATTAAGTTTTTCTGACAGTTCACACAGTCCTGTTTTCAACTGCTCAGAAGCAGGTGACCTCAGAAATAAGTAGATTATAAAACTGCCTAACATAATTTCCCAGAGATTTCTACTATTCTCCCTTCATGGCATCTAAAATCCTATTGTTTGAGGGATTTTTTTTTTGGGGGGGGGGTTTGGTTTTTTTTTTTTGTCCTTATTAAAACATAAATGTCCATTGGGGGAATAAATATTTTAAGCTGTTATCAGTCCTTTGTACTTAAGGATTAATGAATGTCAGAATCTGTCTTGAAAATATGTTCATTTGTACTTTAGGATTAATAAATGTCAGAGTCTGTCTCCAGAATATGTTTTGATAATACAGGCTGGGGAGAGGAAGCACCAGGTTACTACATTCCTGAAAGTTTGAGGACAAAAGCTACTCAAGGGAAAGGGGATTTTAACCCCGGAGACTGAGTGCAGTCAACATTCACTTCACACACTTCATTCCCCTACCTAGCAGCAGGCCTACTTGCAGGCAACAGATGGAACGTTTTTTAACAAATGTGACTTGCTTAATCTCAGCCTAAAGGTGCGTCATTTTGAGAATGCCTGAGGGAAAGTTCCTGAGATATGTTGAGTCCCTAGAGAAAGAAAAAAATTTGATAAGTAGAGATAGATTTGGATAGATGAAGATAGATAGACAGATTTTTCCATTTTAAAAATAGACTTCATTTTTAATGAGCTGGCAATTTAATAACTAATATTTTGCATAGTATTGATACTCAAGCAGTTTGTTTATTCATTTAGATTGTGAACCTTGCAATGAAAATCTATGTAAGTGCTCTTCTATTAAAGTTTATCAGATGAAGGCATTATCTCTCTGAGGTCAAGCCTCATTATACTACAAAATAAAGTTATCGTCAAATCGAAATCAAAACATTTCTGACATTAAGGTTTTTTGTTGCTTTAATATTACATGTCTGTATTATATAATTCTTCATATATGAGCCTAAATATGTTTCAATACAGGGTACTTCTCCTAAACTATTCAAGTGGTACCAACACAAAGTGGCATATTTGGTGGGAAAAAGGCCCAATTTAAAGTCAAATAATCTTTATGCATTTTTTCCCCACCTCTGAAGCAGGTTTCATTTATCTGCCTGTGTTTCACTTTCCTCTCTATGAAATGACAATAGTAATAATAGTTGCCTGTGGTTACTGTGAGGCATTGTGTTGTGAGGATTAAACGAGACAATGTCTGTGTCTGTGCTTCGTAAACTCAAGTATACTGTATTTTTTAGTTTTATGAATGTTTTATACATTATGTACAAACACATAAAAGTCATAGGTCTCTATGTACAGGTGTAAAACTTGGTCACTAAATTCTCCACATAAAAACACATAATCTTTACATGTAAAAACAAAAGCATGGTCACAAAATTCTCTGTCTTTGTTTAAAACATAGCCATTAAATAATTCTCTATATACATGTATAAAATATTCATAAAGCCAAAAGTGAGATCAAAGAAATGACTGCTTCAGCTCTCAGTTCCTCAAATAAAATATCCTGGCCCATGGTGCTTATCACTGACTGATTCATTATGATAAGATCAACTACAGCCTCTAAAAGCTTATAAACATTATAGCACATACAGTACAATTATACAATGACATTTGTCAGAGTTCAAATGCAGCCTCTTTAGAGGAGACTTTGCAACTATTACCCATTCTAAAGAACTACCAGCTCACTAGTCTCTGTGCTAGCTCTGTTTTATTGCCTTCATCACACTTATTATGATTGGAAATCGTGTGTATATTTTACTTGTGCATTATATGTCCATATATTCTCCCTTACCCATATCCCTACACAAATACATAAAACATAAAAGAAAATTCCTAAACGGTAGGGATTTATTTGTTAACTGTTATATTTCCAGCACCTGGAATAGTGCATGGAATCATATGTAATAAATACACAACAAATAAATGAACAATTGAACAATTCTCAATGTATACAATTAGCCACATAAAAAAGAAAATCACTATGTGGTGCGTAAATTAGGTGTTTAAGCTGGTATCTCAAGCAGATCTGTTGACATCGTGTATTGTGTCTTGCTTCTAGAACTTTGAAAGTACTGGATCAATGACTACTTCTGACCCTGATTTCTCCCTGACAATCCAGGTATTGGGTCTTGAAGTATTGAGGCCATTTCCCCTGAGTGGAAATATGAGCTAACAGATTGTGAACTGCCAAAAATCTCCTTCCAGCTCAGTCAGAACATTGTCGGTGACAGTAATGTTGACAGTTTTCTCTTCAGAAAATATAGGTATAATATGATTTCAGTTATTCATCTCCTCAGGTTGATGGGTGGAAATCTGAGCACTGTTTTTAGACACTTGGTGAGGAATCTATAGTTATCCATTATTTTCCTCCTCTTGACAAAGCTGCCATCACACTGCTGCATCTTAAGAATCTTCCAGTACATAAAGAACAGACAAGTTTCTGTTAGCTTACTTCTAGACTGGCTTCAGTGTACACAAGTATCAAAAATTTATGTTCAATTACTTATACCCACTTCTATTATTTCTTCAGCATTTTGGTTATGAAAGCACCTTTCTTCATTTCTTTATGTATATATATATATATATATATATATATATATATATATATATATATATTTTTTTTTNACAGCAGCCCAGCTCCAGGTTGAGCTGTTGTTCAGCATCTTAGCTGTAGAGGGCAGTGTCACTGGCCCTCATATGTGGGCTCCGAACCGGGGCCCTCTGGCGTCCCAAGCCAGTTCTTAACCATTGCGCCACTCGGCTGGTCCAGGATAGGATTTTTACATGCCTGCTCAATCCCTATCCTTTTGAGGAAAAAAGGGTCACAAGAGGTATATGCAAACAGAAGTATTGTGTATCACTCATTTAAGGCAAATGTTCTTCACGTGACCCCAGCGTGTAACAGACACGTGGAGGAGTTGCAGTTGGGTGGGGGAGGGGAGGCGACTGTGTGTAGTGATATTTTTAATAAGAAGTAAGGCACCAAAATTTATAGTTAATTTATGTGTTACGAATTTGACAAAATTCAAAGTCCTTCTGACAGTAACATCAATCTTCCTCATCTGCATCTCAGCTTTCTGGAATGAGAGTGATATAGTGGCCAATTAACCAGGAAGTCAATGAAAAGAGCACCTCACCTCCACCTCTACTCAGTTATCCATGCAAGAACCATTGTGGGAAATTACTTGAAATGTGCTGCCAGTACATTTTTACTTACTTCTCTGAACTTTCTATCAAAATTTTAATAGAAGAGTGTGTTACACCTATCAACATCCCACGTGTCATGGTTGAAAAGAGCTGAGGACCTCTGATCAAAAGGAAAAGGTATTTCCCTTGATTTTACCACTCAGTTCCTGAAATAAAAGTCTTCAGATCATTCCTGGGGAGATTTTAAATGGGTTAAAAAGTGTAAAGCACTTGAAACAGTGCCTGATGCTATATATGTTAGTTGTAGTTATATCTTAATAAGATTAGGCCCCAACTTTGGAAGATACTGATAAGACTTGTTCCTTTCCAAGATTTGCTGTGATATGAAAGGAATACCTTTGCACTCCCTAATCTGTGTTTAAACAGCACTAAAAGGCAATAAACCAGAATCAGGAGGAAATTATTAACGAATGGACTGCTCTTTTATCTGTTCTCTAAATTAGTCTGCCACTGATTCCAGTATTTCCTTCATTATGACTTTCTTCCTTTTCCTCAGATCACTTGAGGTTTCTTCCTCCTTACTCCTTCTTCTTAAGTCACTTCTACAAACATTGGTTGGCAACCTATTATACGCCAGAAACTGTGCTA